>NW_010241681.1:49976-71051 GCF_000690775.1 Eurypyga helias
GCTGAAGCTCTGTATTTTGATCTCCACATCTGTAAAATGGGACCAATAATGCAGGGGGCTGCCAGAGCTGGGCACCAGGGTACGTCCCCGATTGCAGATGGGGGCAGCAAGGCACCCAGCACAATACGGCTCGCTGGGAGGAAGAACCCGCAGCCACAGCCCAGGGCAGAACCTGCAGTTCGGGCAGACGCTGTAGCCAAGAACAGGCAGAGGAGGCTGAACCTCCCGTCTCGCCCCAGCTTTGCTCCTCTTCCCTGCTGCCTGGGGGGCCCTGGGGGACACTCCCAGGGTGCTGCAGGGTACCCACCCAGGCACAGCAGGCAGGGAAGGGGAGCGCAGCTGCCTGTTTTGGCAGCAGCGAGCAGTCCCACCGGCTCTGCTGTCTCATCTGCCTCTCCCCTACGTTTCTTAATCCTGTAACTCCTAAACTGCACCGGCTTCCTAAGGGCCCTTACGGTTGGGTACAGCAATTTTAATAAACAAACTGAAATCCCTGGAGAAACCACAATACAGTATTATTATTATTATTTTTATTATTCAGCATTGTTATAAAAGTGATGCACAAGATCTAAATAAGAAAGAGAAGACAATCTCTGCCTTCAGGATTAGTCACTGCTCAATTACAGCTTCATTCAAAGCCATTAATTGGTAGAAAGAAATAAGCCTGTGAAGTCACTCTAGCACAGCATGCTATTTCCTTTATTCTTTTAATATGTGATTATGTTTGGGAAGCTTGAAAGTCTTTTTTAGCAGTCATTTGGTAAAGCCACTCTAATAGTTGTTAAAAGGCTAGGAAACACAATGTCGGTTAATTTTGGATGAGATCATAGGGAACTAGGGGAAAGGATATAAAAAATATAATGGCATAAAAGAAAATGATAAGTTGGAGGAGTGCAGCACCTAAACAACCGCATGAGACGTTCAATGATTCAGCCAGACAGGCAAGGTAATTGGAGAGTTGTGTACTGATAAGTTTTCTCCAAAGAGTACTAGCAGCCAATGTACCCACGTCCTCGCTCCCCGCAGCTGGATGTCAGAACTGCCTGTCTGCAGACCTCAAATTGCAAGTACCTTTGGTGCCTCAATTATTGAACATTATGACAGTGGGCAGAGTGAATCCTCTGCTCCTTCTTCCAGCACTTGAATCAGATGGATGTGAAAATCTCCCATCCTCCTCCGGCTGCTGGGAAACTGAGGCAGGAGGCCAAGGGACTGGCTCGAGGCCATGCGTGCGGGATGGCTGTGTCTGCAGGGAGCATCCTTCTGTTGATGGGGTCAGCAGGGACAGGTGTTTTGGGGACTGGCCACCCTGGTAATGCCAGACAGTCCCTGTGAGTCTGGTGCTCGTGCAGTTAATGCAGACACTGATGGGCTGACGATGAGGAGCTGGGGTACCAACCCTTCTGCCCTGGGGCTGGAAATCCCTCTTGGTTTGGAAGAGAACTCTTATCAGTTGTTTAAAATTCACATACCTACTTCAGGTGCTCTGAAAACCTGTGTCTTTCTGCTGACTTAAAATCCTGGACTTGGAATAATTTTGACTAGGGGTCTTGGAAATAAGGAGTTCAGTTCCTTTCTTTCCCTGAACCAAATACATCATTTTTCTGCAGGATGACACTTAATCTTTGTCTTTGCTCTCAGACCCAGAGCTCAAACCATGGTTCTGATCAAGATCAAAATCATTTCAGCTGGCCAACACTCACCATTTGACATTCCACCTGTTTGAAGGAAAATTGGAAATGGTATTTATGATGAAGATTAGCTCATGGCCATTAAGTGGTCTGGGCTGAAGATGGATATTTGCTGTCAAAGTGGTGGCGGTGATTTATCTCAGCGGAATGTTTCCCCGATGATATGAAGTTACTGCCACAGACCTCTTCTGGCAGGAGAAAGCTGTGAATGTTCCTGAGCTGCATTTCTGCAAAGCTGACCCCAAAATGCTTTTGTAAAGACAAGAGGGGAGATCTTGCATTTTCCCTTTCTCAGACTGCGTTGTCAGAATTACTCGGTACTGGAGCAGTATCAAACAGCTGGGGGGAAAAGAATAAAGAATTGTCTTCATTAGTCAAACAATAAGGAGTTTAAAACAAGCCTGACAGTTGCAGGAAATTCAAAGCAGGTACTAAGCTGTCTATTAAAAAAATTGTCCTGCAAGTGATGGCAGTGAGGGAGCAGCAGACCATCTGTGTGGGAGCAGCCCACCCTGTCATCTCTTCCAGGATCTTCTCTGGGAGCAGCAGCAGGCAGCGGATGCTCAGACAGAAGCACTGAGCTTTTTCCCCAGACAGGCTCCTGTCTTCTGGCACCCAGGAGCAGGAGGAGATGGGGAGCAGAAGCTGTTGCAGCTTCCACAATCTGTTGGAGTCACTGTGTTCAGCATGTGCTTGATGGAAAAAGGAATAATAAACCTCCTTGTTGCCCAGTCTTCCCCTCTTCACTGTCAGTCTGTTCAGGCAGGAAGTCAGAAACAGGCACTACACAAACACCGAGAGTAAGATGATGCTGAGATGAAACCTGGAGCAGGAGATGTCCTGCCACACACCCTCTGCCAGTGCTGGGGAAGGGGGGGACGAGAACCACCACCGAGATGAACAGTGCTATTCACACCTTGCTGCATGACCGTTTCCGGCAATATTCTTCTTGTCTTTCAGATGAAATCCCTGTATTGGAGTGGCCGGATTTCTTCGCACTTCTCTTAAAAACCATTTCTGCTTGAGTGCCTGATTTCCCACATTCCAGACCATTGGCAGTGCTACTGCAGATTCCCGCGGGAGGACATCATCACACTGATTGATCACATCATTTAGATCATTTGGGCAAGAGATTTCCAAAAGAGAGACTGTTCCCTTCTTTCCCACAGCAGCATTTTTGAAGATCTCCTACCGCATTTTTCTTTCTGAATAAACAAGACCAAACTGCCTCAAGGGGGTTTTGCCATCTTTAGATTTACTCCAGCATAGAAAGCTTTTATCTTCTGTGAAGAAAAAATATCGAAGCAGCTCAGTGAAGTACTGAGCAGACAGGCACAAACCTGAAGATGGATGTACAAGTTCAAACCTTTCAAATCCAGAAAATAAGTCAGGATGACAACAGTCTCAAAACACCAGAAAACCTTAAACTTAGGAAAATCAGAATATCATAAGTTAAGACATTTCTAGCTCATATGGCTGGAAACCATGAAATGTGTTTCGTACCGCATACAGGCAAGCAACAGCAGCCCATCTCCCAGCGACGGCTGGCTGCCTTCGGCCCTGATCCCAAAGGACAGGGATAGGGACAGATGAGCAAGGAGAAGCCGTGGGTTGGTGGGTCAGGGAACCCTCTATGCCCACATCCAACCTTGTAGAAAAACCAGGGAAGCTACGCCTAAATCTTAACTGCTCCAAGGACCAACGCTGACATCTTAGAAAGCTGGGGGGACAGCGTGGTGTTCCCGGGATAACACCTGGGCTCATCATCCTTTCCATAGCTTGCAGATACGGGCACATTGAGTCCTGGCACGGTCCCTGATGCGTTTGCCTGTACCAGCTGGGGAGGTACCCACGGCAGTCCCATGCCAAGCGGGAGGCAGCCTGGATGAATGGCTGCGTGCTGTACATCGTCACGGCACATCCTCTGACGTGACATCCCACGGGAGTGGGACGTCCACCCCCAGCCACCCCACAGCACTGCGAGGGGCTCACCTCTACTCCAGGGCTGCGTCCCCTGCAGCAGAGCACCCCTGTTCAGAAAGGGCTTCCTGCCCTCTGCTTCTCTGCAGCGGGATGGCTCTAAGATTCCAATGTAAACTCATGTACAGAGCTTACTCTCCCTCAACACACACCTCTATTCTTGGAAAATTTTGTTGAAGAGGACATTAAAACTGCCTCTTCCAGGTCTGTTCAGAGACTCTAACCAGTGTGTCAATAAGGCCACATCGTAAGAATCAGATGTTTCCACTTGGCCTAGAGAAATCAGCTGTGAGAGAACAGTCTGCTTATACTCGTGAAAGTTAAATGCCAACTAGCAATGAGGAATGTGATAAAACCCAAATTTCTTCAGTTTTAACTAAGCATTACAATTAGGAACCAAACCAACGTGTTCTTGAGCAAAGGCTTATTAACTTCATTTAGGTTTGGTTGCAGAGGTTGGGATAAAATACATGCAGTAGTCACTTAACATAAAACTGTGTTCAGTGATGTCAAGAAAGCAAGCCCTGCGGTGGCGTTACCTTAACACCTTTCCCGAGTCCTCAGCACCGTGCCACAAACCCCAGCAAGACCAAGTATGAGGGCAACCAGCGCCCATACGCCTCAGCTCACGTGAGCAGTTCATTTGGCCTTTCAGGTCCTAATGCTCCAAATCACAGGTGTTCTGCGACGGGGTGGAGACAAAAACCCAGTACGGAGCAGTTCAGTGCTTACAGTGACATCGCAGAGGCTGTAGTTGCAGAGCTGAGTATATGTGATAGGCACATTTATTTAATTAGATAGACCCATTTATTACAGGCTGGATGAGGCTTGGAGCAACCTGGTCTAGTGGAAGGTGTCCCTGCCCGTAGCAGGGGGGTTGGAACTCGGGGGGAGCTTTAAGGTCCCTTCAACCCAAACCATCCTGGGATTCTGTGATAATTTCCTTCTGATTACTACAGGTTACGTGCAGGCTGGAGGAACATGAACCTTCAGCGAGGGTCATCCTTTCTCTTGCAACGCATTTCCTATCGCTCATGGAACCTTTAGTAGCATCTAGACAGTAGCAGTTAAAGGCTCGTTAAGCAGCAAAGTCTTGCTGAAGAACTGAGAGGAAACTGAGAAAAATGAGTTCTGGAAAAAAAATTCTGAAAGATCTTGACAAGAAACTCCATTAAAGCACTCAGAGGATTTTCCATGGATGCCTAAGCCTGTAGCCACCTAATAATTATAATGACATACACTGGCAATCAGTCGGTCAGTGAAAGTACACCAGAACTCGTGTTAATTATTTGATTGCCTTCTCTACTGAGACTTAAATATAAACAAGCAAATGGGAAAGAACAACTGTGAAATTCTAAGCTTAGTATAAACTCCCAGTCAGCCACTGGAGTCATTTCAGCAGTTCAGGTTCACCAGCCACTTTGAACCACTTTTCACCTTTTCTACAGATGGCAAGAGTACAGGGTTACGTTCAGAATAAATGTTTAATGACCGTAGTAATTTCTGTAACGACGCCTCTGTCCTAGCGTTACACTAACCGCTCCCCATTGCTCAATAGCATTTCCTTACGCCTTTAAAAGGCGCTTGATTTAAATACACTTCAAAAACGTATTTCTTTTCACCCTGTGCTGGTCTGAGCTGAGACAGAGTTAATTTTCTTCGTCGCAGCTACAGGAGTAGCTGCACAGATTAAACCACACCACCACCTCTGGCATAATTTTACATCAACCTGGCTTGTGCAGATGGAGTAATTTAGCATCGACAACAAAGAACGGACAATAGTTGTCACTGCTGACACCACAGGAGAGTATTATGGGCTTTGCTTATGGCAAAGGGTTGCAAACACTGTATGTGATAGTGGTCTGCTCAAACCTGAGACTAATTATTCGATAAAGTTCAGCTAATTGCATTGATTAGCTCTGCATTGACAAGGCATTTATTAGTGGGATATACACTTATAACTTGTTTTGTTTGTATCTCTCTCCTGAGGCATCCTTTGGATTTTGGAGAAGTTCATACGTTCTTGGAGCCGTATGAAGCTTTGCTCGTTTGACTTTAACCCAAGCTGGAGCCCAGGCAACAGGGAGCAGTTTTAATGCAGAAGACATTTAATTGCCATAAAGATTCTGGTAGTGCCTCAGTTTGATTATTTTAGCAAACATAACCATTTAGTAGATGTATGTCGATATTATTCATTATTCTTTAACCCAATCCCGAAGGACCTGATTTTGTTCTTCTGTTACTTTTGCAAATAGTAGCCTCCAAGATTTGGTCCTCGTGTACAAACGTTGACATGACGTGCATGCAGAACCCGGCTCTACATTTAAATTCTAGCTTGCAACAAAACCTGTCTTTTGGCATTTTGAGGACTGGAGAGAGCAGCAGTTTTAAATAACCATCCATCACATAGGAAAACACTCAGCTGTAAATCTGCAGTAGAAACCTTAAGGCATGAAGCCGCACAAACATTTTGGCTGAAATCCACCATTAGGATTGTCAGAGTAAATACTAAAGGGGGTTTGTATTCAGCTAAAATAGCTGTTTACGGATTTCTTTTGCTGAAGCCGCATATTGTACAATGAAATGGGATCTCCAACCCCCTTTTTTGTTCTAACAACTTTATAAACTCTGTTATATATTCTGTGGAATTTGAATGTATGAGTAGTTGGCCCAGAACTGCTTCTGCAGGACATGACTGGGACGTTACCGTATGTCAGTAGAATGGCCACATCCCACAGACACTCAAGGGGATCTCGGGCTTGACCCAGTGTTTATACCGTGGCAATATTCCTATGTGTGATGTATGGGTACCTCTGCTCATACAAACAGCACTACGGCAGCGATTGTCAAAGACACTTACAGGATTCCAATGGAAATAAAAGTACATTTCTCCTGACATAATTTCCAAAAAGCATGCTGCTGCTGGACAGAGATCACAGGCCACCACCATCCCTACCCCCAGCACGGCTACGCTGGAAAAAGCCTGACATGTAGACCTGGCCTAAGTGTTTTCTGCATGTTTGCCTGGGTGGTCTATCCACAACACACCGTTAATTCTGCAGAGCTAGCCTTCCCCTGGCTGGCATGTTTTCCATGGAGAACCGTGATGCCCATGATTTTAAACCCTTTGGCCATCACCAAGTATTCCCAAGGGCTTTACAAGAATCCTTTGGCACTTGGTGTTTGTTGACGGGGTTCTCAGAAGATTATTTTCCTCCTCTGAACATCTCTGTGTTCTTCTCCACTGTGTAACCCAATGCAGCCCCTGACCTACCACGCAGAGTTAACAGGAAAATCTGGGGGGGGGTGCTGGGATCACTGTTCTCCTGCAGCTCAGGAGTCGCTGGCCTCTGGGCTTGGGAAGTGGTGCAGACCTACGTCTCCAGCAGCGAGCTGCTGACGTGGAGCTGAACATGATCCATAAACCACCTCATCCAAAATGCTGGGAGAGAGGTGCCGGTTCAGTACTCACAATTTTCCCTTGCACAGTGCACACATTTCCCTCGCTCAGCAATTTTTATGATACTTTCTGAACAAAGCCAAGTCATGCAGCTGCATGTCATTCCAAATCCATTCACTATTATAGCTTCTTGCGTGGTATAAGTGCAAAAAAATGATAACAGGCGGCTTCATCCAACCTTTGTCTCCTCACAGAGGCAAGGAATGAATGAGGGTTTTTTCCAGCTGCTCCGGAGCACACCTCGGCACAATGGTGGCCATTTATGTTTAAACACGCAGCACACAGACAGCTGTCCTGCGCTGCGCTTTTACGATCAAGAAAGACATTAGTAATGACAGAAGATTAATGGTTGTACAAGCATCACCTCAGGAAAGCACTTCAAGGAAGGCGCTGTCAGGGCAGCACTGTGATTGCACAGCTCCTGCCGCGCCACGCAAGAACAGAGCTAAGCATTCAGTTGGGAGCAAAACGTGCGTTTGGGAATAGCGAGCACGGTCTGGACAAACGGCACGATTTTTTCCTATAAAACAGTAATTGTACCACGTCAAAAATGACAAAGGAATAACTTAATATAGTTTTCAGCAAAGATATGAAAGAAGTGTTTGCTAATAAAACGGGAATGGGAAAGCGTTGCAAGTGGGAGGAAGTGGGAGATGGGGAGATTGGAGATCAACCGTTCCCCGCTCGGACACTGGGGTAGCTTCAGAGAAAGGCGGATGCTACAAAACCAACCTCTGCCAGGTAACAGGCTGAGAACTTTGGGACACTTAGACTGCAGCTGCCGTTTCTAACCTGGCTGGTGACAGCAAAGCTGGGCCGCGGTGGGAGGTAGCTGCAGGAGCTCCGCGCGTGCAGAGCTTTGCCCAGCAGTGCCCGCTCAGGCTCTCGGGGAAGCAACGCCAAAAGGTGGGCAGCAGCACCACCGGGGATTCCCAGAGGGTCCGTACTGCCAACAAACGCAGGTGCAAATCCTGAGGAGCTGCTTTATTTTGTAAGAAAAATCAAGTTCCCCCCTCGGCTAATAAAGCACTTGGATTTTAATGGTTTGCATTGGAGTCATTTGAGACTGATATGCCCAATTAATATCGCTAATTACTATCTGATCATTTTAATCAAGGAAAATTAGTGACTCTAAGATGTTCGTGTTATTTTTTGACCTTTCTGTGTAAATTCCAGCAGTTCCCTAAGGACAGAACAGCGACGGCGGCTGCAGCAACTGCTTCGTTTTGTTCCCTTGGACAAACACCTTTTGTGCATGGGCTGTGGACGGGAATGAACAACCACATTATTGTCATCCCAAAGTCCTGTGCAGAGGCCAGACCAGAATAATCCCGGCAATTCTTGCTAAAAGCCTGTATTTTAGCATTTTTATCTGAAGTTATTTCACTTTTACACTGTGGTGAGGTCTAGTCCAGTACATTAATTTGGGTTTCTAGAAATAATTGTCTCTGAGACAGGAGCCTAGCAGAAATCAGATTTCTTGGTTTCTGTGCACGTTATTCCTATTTAAGAGGCATTCTTTTCTCCTATTTCCTTAACATTTATTAATAGGCCAGAATTCTTCACACAACGACCAGGCTGACCATGTAAACCCTCCTTCAACAAAGCAACAGTTACAAGTGTGTATTATCTAATCTATTCTTTGAGCAGGACTCTGTTCAAACCCCAACACCACCACCACTTCGGTACAACTGCAGTAAAGCAACACTAAAAGTCAGGTACCTAAAATGAGCCAGAATTTACTCTCTTTTTCCACCACAAGGGAAGGTCAGGTCCCCAATTCCAGGTGCTCTGGGTCTTTCGTAAGTGTTTGTAAAGCAGAATATGATGCTTGCCTAGTTTTGATGTAAATTGTCCGTAGAAACTGTAGCTTTTTAGAGGGGAGGAAATTTAAAAAAAAAAAAAAAAAAAGGGTCAGACTGTTAAATTCTTGTTCCTCTGAAATTTCAGAACCATTTCTTGGCAAGAAAGAATTTTTCTGCCTTGCATTATTTTGTCAGGGACAGAAATCCCAGAGAACAGTATCCAAGCACTGTAAACAAGGGCTGATATATGAACACAAAACTCAATTACTATCTTAGCGCCTGGCAATCCTCCTGACCCAACATTAAAAATATTTGGAACACGAGAGGTGAACAACTTCAGAAGCGCAGTTTACAAAACTGTTAGCATCAAAGCATTCAGCTTCTCGCGACGCACTGAAAACTGCTAATTAATAGGGCTCGTGTCGTGCCTGGGATTTACGAATGGTAACAAGGATCATCTGTAACTCGGAGCTTAGCGAGATAAAACACAGAGTTGCTAAGGAAGGTTAGATGGAGCTGCTCTCCGCAGCACCTTTCAAATCAGATTAGTCACCTCCCATCACAGCGGGGCGACACGCTCATTGCTGTAGCAGAGGAGCAGCCTGCTACGACGCTTTTCTAAACGCACACGTGATTTCATCACCAACCGCATAATCACACTGATTTCCCCCAAAACTGTAATTTCCGCTGCTAAGGTCAGCAAATCCAGTCTTGTTCTTACATTACGAAGCGCAAATCCGTAAGAGGAAAGCCATTTTGTTGGGTGCCAGCTCCATGTGCCACCAGCACTTGGCAATCCATCGCCAGTTGGAAAATTGGATCCGAAGTGGCCAGCGGGGGAGGAAAGGGCTTCCTTAGGGAGCCGACTCTCTCAACGGGAAGGGAAGAAACTTTGGGAAAGCTGCATGGAGGGAAGAATGGAAGAGGAGAGGGGCAAACTGCTGCAGGGCCGGCAGCGAGAGGAGCAGGGAGCGATGCCACCGAAAGGGCAAAGGCAGGTGAACAGTTCAGCGTCAACATTTGTGTTGGTTTTAAAGACCTGACGTGCGTTTCCTGTGGCTCTGAGGTAACGCATTGTTCCCCTGGCCTGAAGTGTTTCATCTTCCAGCTCCTGTGTTGTGGGTAACCATAGAGAATACTCGGCTCGCAATTTCCCACTGGTAGCTGTTTCTAATAACAGATGTGCTGGCGTTACGGCACAGACGTTCGATGCCTCTCACACTGAAGGGCTGTTAAATACCAGACAGAGAAATGGCGGTTTTCTTTATTTTTGGTGCTTTTATTCAGTCAGATTGATTTAGAGTAAATTAGAAATCTGGAAAAACTGCCTGTGTGTGTAAGACAGAGAAAGAAAAGGAGTCAGAGTAAAAAGGAAACATGCTCCCTTTTCTTCGTGATTAACTGTGGTTATTCTACTCATTTTTTGTCAGGCCCATTCAGTGGGTTCACTGCCCAGGCTACAAATCACGCTCCATGAGGTTGCTTCCATACATCCCCCAAACTTCCTGTTTGTCCCAACACATCCAGTTTTTGAAGACACGGAACGGTGCTGACCTTTCTACCAGCACTTCAGTTTGGATAGAAAGATATCAGAAAGAGAAATCTATTTTATCAACAGTTTCCATTCTTCTCTGCAATTGTAGCTAGAACTGGAAATTCAAAGGTTACTCAGCAGCTCCTCGTTTCACTGCCCAGATGATGACAGTGTTCTCTCCTGGGGACTCCTCATCAGAGGACAGTTTAGAATAGACGGTGTCACTTTCTAAGGGATGATAAAACATTCCTTGGTGTGTTTTTCCATCCCATACCTAATGAAACAAGCAAGAAAACAATATTTGCTAACAAAACTCTCAAACAATAACTGTCCAGTTCTTGGGTGACCTTTCTGTGCATCTGCATTTGAGGACACACCTCTGGTGCAAAGTACAGCAGAAGGAGCAAAGCCAAAGCAAACAAGCCCATGGGGAACTTGCGGGCTGCGCGCGTGTTCTGAGGCATGTGCTTTGGAAGGTGGAAGACAGAAATAGGTCTGAAAAGGTCCTTTAACTGACCCTCAGGTAGCCAAAATTAAAGGCAAGGTTATTCTTTTTGTTATTTATCAAGAGAGCTGGACCAGAGAAAGGCTCGCCAACAGTGCTCTTATAGCAGCAGGCCACCCCTGTCCTGTTGACTTTCTACACCCCCACGGGACCACCAGCTTAGAGAGACCTCGAGGTGTTCTGTAACCACGAGCATTGCCTTGCGGGACGGAAGATACTGAGTCACGGGTGAGCCTGCATCCGTAACAACAAATGCAAGAGCTTCTGCAAACATCTTGTGGCTTTTCAATCAGTTTTTGAAATAGCTGGCATTAACCAAAAAAAAAAAAAAAAAAGCTCAACTAACCAACCAAGAACTGCTGACTAAACACTGCAGCCTCTTTTCCAAACGTGTGAACCTGCACCATCTATGAACGAATGGTTTTATTTGTTCCAGACCAAACAGCATTAGCCTGTGCCTCAGCTCTCAGTCTCCTCATTAGAGCTACTTCATCAGCACCCAGTGTGTAACAGAGCCGGTATTTTTACACTGCTCCGGTGGCATGACCCTGTGTTCTTTACCTTGTTTCAACTCGTTATTTACCTTGGACCCAAATCCAGATCTTGACTGCTGCTGCCTTCACCCAAGCGGTGTTAATCTCATCTGGAGTTCCCTGCACTTAGCCTCAACCCACAAGCACAACCCGGTATTTAAGCACGCGTGGCCTCCCCTCTGGTGAGGATATCCTTCCTGCAGGAAAGGAGTGTTCCCCACCGTGAGCAACGGCCCCTGCAACGCACGTTCAAAGCCCAGACGGCGTTTCAAGGACAGGCACTGCTGTACCTTTTTTTTATTTTTAAACCCTACTTTTCAAGCAAATTTACAAACACCTCAGGGCTTCAGGTCAACTGGTGTTGAGCTGCACGTTGTCACATTTGGAACACTCTGGCAAGGTTTGTGTTTTATGGTTTGAGAGAGAGACCCCTCCAACTATTAGCAGTGTCCATCCCCTCTATAATTTGCAAGCTGCCCAGCTCTCCCTAGGACAGGTATACGGAGCAAACCTGTGGGCAGGCTTGAGAATCCCTCAGGCTGGGTACTGCAGCCCCTCTGAAGCACTGCTTGCTTTTAGTTCCTTTTCCATCACAAGGAACTCACACCATATGCCTCTGCTTGATGTGTTTTCAATTAGACCCAGTCAGATCTTCCATCGGTTATTTCCGTTGGCAGCCCCTGTGACTGTCCCAGATTTCTCCCTGCACACTTCAGAACTGGCACAGATAACAACTCATTTTTCACTTGAGCAAAGAGTCTAAGTACACTTTATATGGTGCAAAGACCACAGTTTATCCTCAACTAAGCATAAAAAAAAATAGAATGACCAGAGAAAATTATGAACAGCCAGTAGCATTTTAGTCTGGCTTCCAAGCAGACACAATAACCATCCAAAAACTGGGTTCTTTTAACATTCCTTTTTACCCAAGATGAAGGAGAAGCTGCTTTACCTAGCAGGTGCTGCATGCTGTTTTCCTCACAGTATTACAGAAGCGGGTATTTGGTTAGGTGTCTTTCAATAACCCAAATGAAGACATTAAACAAGTTAAGGATTCCTGTTCCTTGGAGCCATCACCAAAAGAAATGTAATGGCTCTGGAAATAAGGAACAAGTGAATTGCTCCATTTCTTGCAAGAGATTAAATATACGTTATCCAAAAATAGCTAACGTACATACTTTTCTCTGGAAAATGGAGACAACTTCCAAAATCAAAGGTGTCAGCCAGGGATAGAATTGATGCTGCAGAGGCAGCAGAGCCAGTCAATGGAGCTGTGAGCAATTTCCATAGCAAAAAACCCTGGCGAAATATATCCAATTTTTGACTTGAGCACAAACCCAAACCTCGCTCCGGCTCACAAAGCTTTCAGCCAAGCTAAGCCACGCAGGAGTGAGTTTCAGTGGGATGCTGCCTAGCTGTGGAGTTCAGTCCCTAGTAGGTGGGGAAGAAATAGCTCAGCGCTCTTCCAGGGCTTGCCTGCGGTGCCCTGCGAGCACCCTGTCTGCGGGAGCGTGACCACGTCTCTGCGGAGCAGGAAAGGCGAGCAGTCGCTTTGCTACGCCTTAACGTGGGGCTTACGGGCAGAAAGGCTGCTAGGTATGGCAGAAATCAGCAGATCTCTCTGGCATACAGAAAATCTGGTGGTTCATAACATGTATTTACAGTTGGAGCAGACAGTAACTGATTTCAGAAGTCGATGATTAAAAGTTCCCATTTTGCAGACGTGTCTTCAGTCTGCAAAGAGCCGCGGCTGCCTCCGAGAGCTGCTCACAGTCGCTGCAGGTCAGGACTGACTCTGGACAAGACCCTGAGCAAGGTGACCTCACCGAGCAGGAGGATGGACCAGAGACCTCTGGAGTCCCTCCCAACCTATGTTGTTCCATGATTCTGTAGGGTTTCATTCCGTCCCTCACCACTAACAAGATGCATATGAGCACAGAAAACTGCACATCGATACTTTCTTACCTGTTGCCCATTTCTCACCTAAAGCTAGAGTTTTCAGCGATCACACAATCATTTCCACAGCCGCTAGCTGGGATGCGACACACAGAGAGCACGATGGATTCCAGGGGGGAAACACAGCAATGAATCATAGAATCATAGTATCACTAGGTTGGAAAAAACCTTAGAGATCATCCAGTCCAACCGTATCTGTCCACCACTAAACCATATCTCTCAGCCCCTCATCCACCCGTCTCTTAAACACATCCAGGGATGGTGACTCCACCACCTCCCTGGGCAGCCTGTTCCAGTGTGTGATAACCCGCTCGGTGAAGAACTTCTTCCTTACATCCAATCTAAACCTCCCCTGGCGCAGCTTGAGTCCATTCCCCCTCGTCCGATCATCTGTCATTAGGGAGAAGAGACCAACACCCACTTCTCCACAACCTCCTTTCAGGGAGTTGTAGGCAGTGATCAGGTCTCCTCTCAGCCTCCTCTTCTCAAGGCTAAACAAGCCCAGTTCCCTCAGTTGCTCCTGTGAAATACCAGGACCGAGAAATACATTAGAAGTATGAACCCGTAGAAGTGGTTGCGATCAACCTTACATCTGGTTTCATCGTTTCTTTCACCGTATCGGACTGCCTTTAGCTATTCTGTGATGCCAAAGTCCTAGCACATCCACCTCACGAGAGGCAAGGCACTGACACGTCATCAGCTTCTAGGTCATTCCTTGCTCTTTTCCTTGGGAACCTTCTGCCTTGAGGCACAGGGAAAGGGAGATTTAAATTTCAGGATGGATTATAAGAAAAAATAACAGGAGCTAAAGTTTAAGATGCTTAAGTTTCTTTCAGATGGAAAGATAAGGAGTAGCTGAAGCTAAATTCTGAAAAAAACCCACATCCAATGCACGGCTGCAGTGTTTTATAGAGCAACCCCCACTATGGGGAAGCAGAACACTTAGTGACCCAACTGCAGGCCTCTTCCGCTTGCATTTCCAGTTGGAAGGCAAGCAGACCTTCAGAGGAAACAGCCCATCTTTCTGGCAGCTCGAAAAGATGTTTACAGTGAGTAACCCATAGGGAGAAGGGGCTGGGCAACATGCCTGGTGCCTTCAGACCTCAGCTCTTCGTGCACCTCCGCCACTCGTGCGAGGATGCAGGAGTTCGTGGAGCAGGTGGTGAAGTGTGAGTCACTTGTGCACACATAACGAGCTAGAAATAATGGGAGATACTGATTCTTTAGCTTTCTGGAAGGCTGAACCCTCAAAAGCTCTGAAGGTGGGTGGGTGGGGCACTTAAGCACCCAGCTCCAGCTGATGTGGACAGGAGTATTAAAGATCTGAACTAGAAATGGAGAGAGCTGCTCCCTCATCATCAGCTCCAGTTCTTCTCTACACAGACTCCCCATGCTTAGCCAATGTGTGAAGTGACAGGAGAAAACAGGGGTCTGAATGCCACTGGATAACCACAGGACTCATGGAAATTAAGCAGTTTTGAAAGTCTGATCTTGTAAGTGCCAAGCATATTTGGTACTGGTCCTCCTGCTTCCCATGGCAAAATAGGGCTGGCAATTGCTTACTGGCCATAGCCATTCACCAAAAAAAGGGACCAATTGGTTTTGCACATAAAACGTTACAAGGTGTTCGGGTGTTTCGTAGGCTTGCAGGGCTGTGAGGCAGCTCTGAGGTGGGAAACGAGCTGTGCTGCTTTCACGCGATCTTGGCTGAAAGTGTCAGAGAGCTGTACTGGATTCAGTGAACTTATATAGGGGTGGATTTAAAAGTTTTTAAAGTTACATGGTTATAACCTTTATGCGCTCCTCCCTCATTTCTTGGCCTGGCCCAGGTCAATGGATTTCATTTTCTGAAAAGCATCCTCGCCTGGAAAAGCTGCCATGGATTAAACCCCGGGATGGTTTTATTTGGCAATCGCTCACCAGGCAGGTTTTTCACATCCTAAAGCCAGAATCAGTTGTGTGGTTCGCATAAATATTCTATTTTAATTCCAACCTGCAAAGTCACGGGGATTTGGAAAGCAACTCAAGCATTAGCCCACCTCTATCAGGAAATATGAACGGTGTGTACGTGTTACTAGCACTGCAGATTTCACCGGCTGTTGTCGCCGGCTTGCACAGCCTTCACCGGGCAGGACTCCCCTCCGCCACCAAAGGCCATCTTCCGGTCAGCCAAACGCTCACCAAAAGCAAACCCCTTTTCCACAGCCACCTCCTTTAAACAAATCACACCCAAAGTTTCCCCACATACACCAATCCCAACTTGGCTTTTCACCGGGCACGGCTCCTATTGCTCACACCTGGAATCCATCCATCAGCACCAGCTTTACGCTCACAGAAGAGATGCTGCTCACTGGCCGTCCTGTGCCAGACTGGCAACTCTCCAGGAGAGCTGCCTGGCGTTTTGGACAACTCTGTGTCCTCTTCCTGCAACAGACGGTGTTTAGGGAGCGTTGGGCCATTGCCAAAACATCTTATGGAGGCTATGAGCATTCATCCCTACCAGGGTAAACCTATTCTGCCTCTGAGCAGTAATATTTTAGCTTGAAAAGCCCAAATAAAAAAGTCTGCAAGGAATGATAAATATGTTTAAGGGAAGACACACAATATTTGTTCTGATCTGGGGTTATTTGGTTATTCTGGAAAGCCAGAATGCCTGTGTGTAGGAATTCTAGGTGTGAAAGGCTGTTATTTTCAGATTGCTGTCTCTCTTCTGTCCATCACTGCAGTAAGAGACACCGAAGCAATCCCTACGCTTTACAGAGATTCTGTTGGATGCATCTGAATGCATTTCAACACACAAGGCTAAAATACTGATTCTGAACACATAAAGGTGCATATATATATTCATGGAGTTTGGAGAAGCGAATGTAAAGAATTACTAATATTATTGCTTTTTTAAAATTATAAAATGAGCTTATTATAAATATCATAAAGGTTTTAAAGGGCATCAGCATTCTGCATCGGTTTGGCTGTTAGTCAGTTCACTCATGTATTTGATAAAACAGCCCTCAAGACAACATTTCAAGGTAGTGCACGCTCTTCGCCTGCACAATGAGTCATTTTCTGAATGCTCAGCTCTTCCTTTAAGTTCAGTTGAATAATATTTGCTTAAAAAGCTTTCTGTTCTAATTCTTACTTTGTGGAAGTAAAAGGCTTGGCTCAGCCTTGCTCTGCAAGGTGGCTGCAGCTCTGCCCCTCTCAGTCCAACTGCTGAGGTTTGGCCATCAGTGAAGAAGCAGCAACCCAAGGAAGCTGTTCGCAGTGCAACGGGCCTAGTAAGCAACAGGAGAAGAGGGAAAAATATTTCAACATTTAGGGGCGTGGAGCTACATCCTCGAGAGGTTTTGGCCTCCACATGTGACATAAATTACAAAGTGTGCTCAACTATTTGCACGTTCAGTTGAAATTTAGTAAAAATTCCCTTAGAAAGAGGGAAAGGAACATTTGGTAACAGTGAACCGTCTAAATTCAACTATTTTTTTTTAGAATTTCTTGGAAACCATGCAAAACAAGGAAAGAAGAAATCATCCAGTCCATTCTCTTGCTCCAAGTCAAGATCAATTATAGCTAAATCATTCCTGATAATAGCTGCCAAACTTATTCTTAAAGACTTCCCGTGATGGAGTTTCCTTAAGCTCTCCTGGCAAGCGATAGCAGTGCCTCACTATTTTAATCATTAGCTAGGTTTTCCTGATGTCTAGCCTAAATTGCCCTCACTGAAACGGGATGTTTCATCAGCTCCGCTTTCTTGAATAGAGCTCTTGATTATATTAAAAGGGATCTGCATACACAAATTAAATATTTCATTTGTAAGAAACCGTTCCACTAGGAAAAAGGTTCACAGACGTTCCACACAGAAACCAAAGGAACTGCGTGGCTGATGCCAGCTCTAATCTAAGAAATGGGAGTCCAGTGAGACAAATTGCTGTTTTGCTTACAATTAACACAAAAAAAGAAATACGTTTCACATTCTGGAATATTCTGCAGCTTATTAAGTTACTGTTTGGACAGATGAGCTTAGAACCTGGCCTCAAAAAACAGGGTCTGGGGTAGGAGAGCAGAGTAAGTTGAAATTGTTTCTCCAAACTCAGGGTGTGTGAAAGGAGTGTGGTCAGACCTTCACCTGGGAGGAAAGAAGGGGGCACGTTTTTCACCTGAGCTTTCCCATCTTGCTCCCAAAGAACAATTTATGGCCAAGAACAAGGAGGAAAATCTCTGCTCCTGCCTGACCTAGTGACAGACATCTTTCCTGGAAGAGCAGTGCCCCAGATCCCTGGGCACAGTTCCCCTGCCCACCCGGGAGGACACCCCCGCATCTGGCTGTGGGATACACTCACCCTTCCCATCTCAGTTGTGGAATACGGCACCAGAGCTGGAAAGGGGACAGCATGTCTTTGGCCAGGCTACATTAGAGCCTGTGCACAGTGTCACGAGAGAAGCTGGATGTTTATTCCAAGACCTCACAGCGCATCTTGAAGCATACTAAATGCACAGGCTGGAGGTCTTCGTGTTGTCCTACACCCAACACGTGGCTGGTTTCCAGCCAGTGAGCACCGGTGGCTGCCCTACAGATCTGGTACCTGTGTCAGAGGGTCTTTACTCAGCACCCCCCCCAACTTTGTGTAAGGACCAGCAGGTCTGCTTGCTCTGGGCTCTTCCCTGAGGCCACCAGCCTGGGCACAAATCTGTGTCATCAGTAACAACACCCAACATCAAGAGCACACAACGCCTTTTCACCGTTTCCAGCAGCACCGTGGGTGAACCCCATCTGCAGCTCCCTGAGACCATCCTGCCCACGGCATCCCCCAACAAAGAGCTTTTGCTGCTATCGTTTTGGTCTGATCCACCCGCCTCTGTCCTAGAATGAGTCTGCATTAACATGACGGGGTGCGAGCAAGCACACAGATGGTGCAGGGCGCTGGAAGCTGTACAAAGTACCACGAAGCAGAGATCAGCTTCCTTACAGTCAGGGGAACTGGGCCAGCCTAGAACTAAAGCAAATGAGTTCAGAATCGGGTCCACGTTACTGATTTTCCAACTACAGCAATTAGCAGCACAGAGATAACTGAAGGGTTTTGGTTTGGGTTTTTGCCCTTATATAGTGATTCAGCTCAATTCTTCAAACAGTTGGAGTAAAAGAGATAAATACTGCTTTAACCAAGGATTTGAATAAATGATAAATTGAGTGATTTAGTGATTAGTGATTTAGTGACCATTCAGTGATTCTCAGCCTGCCCCCTTCTTGTTTAGTGCCTTGTAAGAGACAATAGCTCTCAGATCCCTTGAAATGAATAGTAGATGCTCTTGTACTTTAAAACTAGTCTAGAAGAAATTTGCAAGAACATTTTCAGGTTAATAAGTCTGAATTACAAGATTCAAGATGAACATGACACTGATCACTACATCAATGCAACTGGGAGCACAGTTTCACCCTTCAAGTCTCTTCCTCCAGTTATTGTGACAGAGTGCAAGACTAGCAACAAAAGAAATATTTGTCAGATAAATTACATTAAAAAAAAAAAAGAACATGGATTTCATCAAATCAATCAATAATTATTGTTACCAGTCCCAGTGATAAACACTTGGGGCAAATTACGGGGGATTTGGAGATAGCTTGGGCAGCATCTTGCCGTATTTCTGCTGGATGCTGCTTGTGTCTCTGCGCTGTTGTTTGGGCAGATCGCTGGTGCGGAAGGAACCGCACAGAAACTAAAGGATAAGGAGCATCCAAAGCAGGGTGCCACGTGAGCCAGGGCGAGAAGGATTTCTTGGCCTCGGGCATGCCGACACAGCTGCTGTGCCAAGAGTGAGATGTGGCAGAGACGTCACTAATGACCTGTTCTGGGAGCAAACCCTACAGTGTCACGCCCGCGGTGAGGTTTATGGGGAATCCACGCACAGAGGCAGCAGCGTTTGCCCAGATCCCCGTTTAAAGTTGCCCTTTGATCACTGCAAACCCTTTGCCAAACAAACTGTTTGTTTTCCATTGCTGAAAAAGCCATTTCAGCATCGCTACCCCCAGGTGTTCTGGGTGGAGGAGGGTACGGGTGGCGGCATCTCTGGGTGCGGTGGCTGGACCGCTGAGCAGCACATCACCCCCTGCTTCGAAAGAGCCCGGGGGTCCTCAGAGCCCCATCCCCGCGGGCTCTTTCAGGCGTGCGTTAGGGCAGGGTGGGTTCACGCACAGCACTTGCATCCCCCCGGACATCCTCGCAGGGGCAAGCGGAGAGCTGCCAGGGAAAACGGCATTCCCTGTCGAGCAGCAGGTCCTCGAAACCCCGGACAACAGGCTGTGTGTTCTTGAGTGCCACCTACTGGCACCGGCTCCGGTACCGGATGATATTTATACGCACACCCCCACCTCCCCCGTCTGCAGCGCGACGAGGCGGCATCACAGCAGCACAGCTTCCAGAAAGGTTTAGGTGCAGGAAAGAATCATGGAACATTTCAGGTTGGAAAAGACCTTTAAGACCATCAAGTCCAGCCGTTAACCCAGCACTGCCAAGGCCACCACTGCCCCATGTCCCTGAGCACCTCACCCACATGTCTCAAATCCCTCCCGGGATGGTGACCCCCCCTCCCTGGGCAGCCTATTGTGATCCTGCCCTTTCCGGGAAGGAATTTCCCTAATACCCAACCTAAACCTCCCTTGGCACAGCTTGAGGCCATTCCCTCCTGTCCCATCACTTGTCCCTTGGGAGAAGAGACTGACCCCCCACTCCGCACCCTCCTTTCAGGGAGTTGTAGGGAGCGATAAGGTCTCCCTGAGCCTCCTCTTCTCTAGGGTGAACCTCCCCAGCTCCCTCAGCCCCTACCCACAGGAATTGTGCTCCAGACCCTTCCCCAGAATTAGACACAGAAAAGAGCAAGTGCCAGAGGTCCCCAAGCATCCCACAGCCCCATTGCCCAGTCCCCACGCAGCCCCAGCTCCCCCGCCATGGGATGGGGAGCACTGGCCCGAGGTGTGGGTCTGGGGTGGGCCGTGCCTCAGCCACTGGGAGAAGGGCAAGTCTCTGTAGGCAGCCTAAAGACAGCACTGCAACCTCTAACCCTTATGTTTACAGATGTTTTAATGGCAGAAATATATTTAAGGGAATTTGAGAGGCAAAACCGATCATCACCACTCATGAGTGTTGTCATTTTACTGAGATAAACAAGTAGCAACATTGGACTCTGCAGCCTGTTGCAGTTACCTACAAATTCACATCTCTCAGTGCCAGGGATATTCTCCTGCCCCCAGCTTGAAAAAGCTACACGTGGCCTTTCAAAGCCAGGAGCTGAGATCTGGTGAATTCAAAAGGAGGGCAGAGCAAGTGTGCTGTCCAGCTAAAACCCCAGGGAAAAGCAGATTAAGGCACTAAGCACTAATTCACTTTGGGATGCCACAAACTCTACCCAGCCATCTCCCAGCTGTGTGGGTTTCACTATGCAACGTCCATGCGGCTTTTCTCCCTTCTCTAACTGCCCCCAAACACTGCCAAGGATTGCTTGATTTTGCCTCTTCCCAGGGGGATGGGGAACCAGGAGCAGCCCTGTCCTTGCAGCCAGCCAGCTCTCCCTGGAAAGGAGAAGGTGGAGCAGCTTTTCTCTCTGAGAAGTTCAGGAGGACTC
>NW_010241681.1:71082-81804 GCF_000690775.1 Eurypyga helias
ACAGGAATGTCTTTCTTTGCCCCAGTTCAGTCACAATTTCAACAACAGAAACGCCCCTAGAAAGGGGATGCCACGCTTTCGTGGAGGAGCCCCTGGAGTCCCTGCCAGAAGACATCACACCCTCTTCGTCCCCCTTTGCCAGACCTCAGCCCCACAGTGCTGTGCCTGAAAGAACATTTCTCTGCCCACCAGTAGGTGCTCGCTACAGCCTTCAGCCAGGCAGAAAGACCCCCCAAAGTAAGAGAGGCCAATTTTAAATATAAAGTAAAATATACTTTCTTCTGAGGGGAAAAACTGAATGCAAAAAGGAGTCCCCTGTCATCCTTCAAAGAGAGGGTTGGAGTTTGTCCGTCCCAAAAAAGGGAACAGCAAACTTTTTACCATGGACCACCTTCAAACCCAAGACAGTCAGCAAAAGCACCAAAGCTCATCGCCCCTTTGTAGGAGTTTGAAACAAAAAAGCCAAAACCAACCAACCTGGAGTGGCCCAGCATCCCCCAAACCAGGATGGAGCTCAGTTATTGCTTCTTAAAAGCTGAACAGGGCAGCTGAAGGCAAATTGTTCTAGGGAATTGGTAGCAGCTAAGAGAGCCGACATTCCCAAGTACTCGATTTTGAAAATATCACTAAGTGGCATTTTCCATGAGTATTTTTTCATCCTCTCCTCACCTCAGCAAACGTTTTTCTACGGCACTTTTCCTACTAGAGGAGTGTCTAGTAGTGGAGAAAACTCAGTTTCGTACTTTCAAATGCAAATATTAACACAAGGAGCCTGGCTTATGTTTCTTCTTTTGGCAACACAACGTGAGTTTTTTCACCTACAAGCGTAGCTGTTCCAGTCTGAACAGCAACTATTAAATAACTGTGGAAAAACACTCAGAACGAATTCAGTGAAATAAAAATAGGGAAAAATGATTATCCCAGTATTACAGGAGGAGGGAAATAGTGCAAATTGGTAAAATTGAAGCAACAGAGCTCAAGTTGCGTAGGTTGGAGGCTAGAAGACACTTTGCAAATTGTTAAATTCCTATGGGTCCAGTACTGTAGGTGGGAACAGTTGATTTTGGTCTCCCATTGAGTACATTCTGGTCTTGTTCCATACAAGGTGAATGGGTGTTTTAGTCTCTTTAGTCCCTTTTAATCTTATTCAAAAGTGTTTTGAAGCCAAACAATTCAATTTATCTACAAAACTCCCTTTTGTTATTATTTTCAGTTTAAAATGACATACAAACACTCGGAACAAAGCCAAACAACCCCTTCCGAAGATGAGCTGAAAGATTATGTTCTTTTGGAAGCACATTCTGATTACCTTCTTTTCTCAGAACCAATCCATTTCCAGGTGGTACGTTGGGAAGCTCAGTCCCTCAAGTGGTAAGGAGCTCGGTTAAAGAGCAGCTCATGGCCACGGCGGGTGCTGGGTGCTCCTCTGCCAACCCCTGGCATCACAAGAGCTTGGTGCTGCCTGCACAGAGCTACAAATGGTCACACAAAGGCAGCTTCAAGACACGCTGTGCATCAACCTGGGGTGAGAGTGATAACCTCATACGCTGAGAACTGGCCCAGGAACTGGTATCATGGACATTATTCGGGTTATTGGTCACCCTATGGGGTGTCAGGTCCCGTGTGGCCCCGTGCTGAGCAGGGAGACCTTGTGTGCTTGGCACAGCCTGCCTGGCTCTTGGCTATGGAGGAAAGCTGGTTCTTTTCCTAGAAACGGAATCGGTCCAACGGCACCTTGCGTATTTTGTAATTGAGTGATTTAAGGTCCGTTTTACCTCACCTACTTCTGCCAGCTCCAGCTTCCAGTGGGTCTCATGCTTTTGTTCCTAAAGAGCCGCTTCGAGAGCGTGCCAGACTGCATTAGTTCTCTTAATTCTTTCCTGACATTGCTTCTCGATTTCTGAACTCGAGGGGACCAGAAACCAAGAGGTGCTGCACCAAAGCCCTCCCCAGGGAACGGGCACAGGGCAGCAGAGCTGGCCGAGTCCCCAGCCAAGGTCCCTGGTCCCAAGCAGGGAGTCACAATATTTATCACCCCACACACGCCCAAGGGATGCTGAGGTGACAGATGGGAGATGTGGTCAAGGAGTGGTGTGGGCAGGCAGATTCATCAGCATCTGGAGCCTCAGCAGCTCCTTGTCCCTGGGGCTGAGCCTGCACCTGGGGCTCTTCTGGGTCTTAATACCTGAAATCCAGGTGAGCCCTGGACTGCTGCTCCTTCCTGTCTATAAACAAAGAGCTTAAGCTTTGGTTGCACCTGAGGTTGGTGGGTTTTTCCAACTGGAGCTGCTGCTCCTGGAACACCCCATTCATGCTGCCTGATGCCTGTCGCACCCCTTCAACACCCGTGGCTGCAGCAGCTCAGTGCCTCCAACCAGGGTATAAAAATACACTTTCCAGCTAGCAGGAGACTTTTCTTACTTTTCTTTTTTTTTTTTATTACCTCCTCTGATTTCACATTGTCGTTCCTCGTGACATCTCTGCAGAAACAACATCACACATTTCTTTTGCTGCAAGTTCAGCTTTAAACCGTTGCACCAGAAGCGCCCGCGAACAGCAGGGCGATGCCAGGGTCCCACCGTCATCCCTCGGTGCGGAGAAGGCCGCGTGGTGCGAGATGCCTGCCCGTGGCAAGGCGTTAGGCACGTCCTGGAGCTGCCGTGGCAATGAAGAGATGAGCTCAGGGGATGGGGTGCAGACGGACTTTGACGCAAGAGGCTGTAAAGCTGTCCTGGCTCAGCAGCCCTCGCAGCGTGCTATACTTAGACACCGCAAACCGCCTCGCCACCTCGACAGCCGCAGCCCAAAGAACATATATTTAGTAGTGCACTTGTGAAACCATTTTCATCATCTCCCTGGCCGTTTGAACTTTCTGAGGAAAATATTAACACATAAAATCCCACTGGCAAGTGCCAGTTTGGCAGATTTTACCAGAACAGGGAAACCACGATGGGTTCATGAAGTTTGGTGGCTGAGGAACACGCAACCTGTGCCCAGCAGATACCTGGGTGACCTGTCCATGCTGGGGAAGAGCCTCCGGACACGAGGCAAAGACAGTGGACACCCAGACAGGGGACAGACTGACCCCGCGTTATCTCAGACTCTATACGTACAAAGAAACCTGAGCTAAAAGCAGAGCAGTGCCGTGCCCCACCCCACGACTCTGCGAGCTGCTGCACCAGGACCGGGGCTGAAGGGAGCCCAGAGTGGCTCGTGCCCAGTTAATTCAACGCTGCCCTCCCGCTCACGTATGTTGGTCAAAATGTCCTATTTGGTGTTGCCTTTGACAAAATTTTATGATGAAAATTATTTTCAGAAGGCAGATATTTTTTAAACAAGAATTCAAATTTTGTTCTGAGGTGTTACATTTTAATGTATACTTCATTCTTGCACGACTATGAAAGAGGTGCTAAAGGCTGAGATCCCCTATTGGTTAGGTTTGAATCTCCAAGATCACAGCCAAAGTTTCATATACTCAGCATTCAGATTGAAATTAACTGCTGCTGAGAGCAGTGCTGAGTTTCTAAAATTCAGTGTTGACTGGGGCGTTTGCAACCATAATAACAAACTGCAAGTTCACCTTTGAGTCTCTTCTCAGGACTCAGCCAGAAGAGGCCAGAGCAAAAATACTCCCCTTGCCTTCCGAACAGGAGCACAACCTGGTAACGTGGTACCAAGTCTGGGGTGCTGTCACGAGGTTGAGCACTGATGTAAGTTCACTTAGTGGTCACCTGTCCATTAGATGCTTGTAATGAAGCTTACAAGCTTGTCCCTCACATAAATATTGTGCTTTGCTTTTAATATAATTCACCTTAGTTCAGAAGAGAGAAACACTGTGAACAAATACATAAAACCCTAAGCCAACAACTAAAAATGCAGATGGATTTTTTTCCCCCCTCTCACCTACCTATTCATGATCAAATAAAGAGCCTGGAGTTTTAAGACGTAATTTGAAGAGTTGGGTTCATGGTCATATAAGAAGAAACATGCCTTTCTATTGATTTGCCACTGTTACTCATCATCTTTTTACTGTTATCAACAAGACAGGAATAGAATGAACAGACAGCTAAACAATAAGGAAAGTTCTGCAGCTGCTTAAAGCCAATAAAATAACTGTATTATTGACGAGGTTATCAAAACGTCAGATGTGCCAGCTCAGCTGGCATTCTTCTCTGCCTTTTTATTAAAATCTCATTACGGAGTGGAACAGGCAAGCAGAGAGTTTAACATTCGGCTCCTTTTCTGACCTAATTGTTTAGGATATCTTCAAAGAAATTGATTTTCAATTTGCATCTGTACATAAAACACGTGCAGATTAATGGCCTCATTGATTGTTATGTTTTTTGGCATGCAAGAATCACTTCTCTGCTGTAGACGCGCACGCAGGCTCCATCTCTCCCCACATGGTCCTAAGGGGAACGGCAGGCTCGTGCAAGGATAGTTTATTTCCGGGCTGAGTTTAGAATTTCTGTTGCTGCTCTGTACAAAGACAGACGAGATGCAAGATGGATGTGCACTCCGCTCCTGTCCACTCCAGAGGTTCCTGGCATGGACACGAGGCACTGCGTCATCCTGCATCCCTGGCAGGCTGAGCCACGCTTCGTGTTGCAACACGAGAGCCCAGTTCTTCCCATGGCTGCTTTCCCAGCTCCCCCAAAAACACCAGGAAAGCCAGATTCACCAAGTTTGGCTACAGAAAACTGACTTCTGACTCTTCCACCCTTGTTCACTAACTTACCTAAATAAGTAAAAAAACCCCCAAACCACCCTACAAATAAAAAAGCTGTTTAAAATGAAGATGCCAATGACAACAAACCCATATTACACGTCTGCTGCCTGGCGTGAAAGTCCCCGAATTTCTAGTTCCCAGCACAGGTCTGGCTGTTGCGATCGTGGCAATAAATGTGGCATTGCCTTGGCAACATTTTTTATACCTTGATTAAGGAGCAACTGATGCAATATTTCAGGATACAGGGAGGGGGGGGAAAAAAGGGTTTGATACCGAGAAAAACATTCCGGCTGTTCTGCATTGTCCTTGAGGACTTCACCGTGTGCCGTCACTAACTGCTTAGCAACAGATTGATAGTGGCTTGCAAATCAATCTTTTCAGAGCAGGAAGCACAGTATACAATGCTGCGTGTTCCAATTCAAGAGATGCTATTGGGAAGCTATATAAGCATCAATTATGGTTTTTTAGATGTAGTTAATTATAGCAGGGAGGACTCTGATCACAAATCAGCTTTCCTTACTCCCCTCTTCTGTCTTTTAAAAATCACCAGAGAATCACTATAGATTAGCAAATTAGAAATTGCAAAAATGTAATTATCCAAAATTAAGATGAGTTGGCAAGCACTGTTTCTGGATGGATTTGTGCCAGAAAAATGGAAAAAAGTAAAACTGGCATCCTTTTTAAAGTTTTAAATGTAATTGTAGTTATTTTGTTGGTTTGGGTTGGATTTTTTTTTTTTAAATAAAAAGTATTATTCTTTAAACTGGGTTTTATTCCCAAAAGTGTACACAGACATCAAAACAGGAAAAAGTGGACAATTCAAGTAATATGGAGAGCAGAAAAACTACAGAGGATAACCCATCAAAATAAGGTGTGCCCGCTGGGCATCAGGCAGGGGCTGTTCAGGCACCACAACCTTCGCTTTACCGAGGGAGGGAGATTTGCAGCAGACTTGAAACCCATCCAAAGGAAATCACCTGCATCCACCTAATTGGACTCCAATTTTTATCTGCGCTGTGGCTCATTCTGCGATGGCAACGAAGACGCAGTAGGTCCCACGCTGCTGCAAATGCCCCGGGGCTGGAAGCAGCGGGGGTGGCACCCTCCATCGTTCTCAGCCCTGCCCAAATGCTCCCCAGCCCCCCACACCTCGCCGGGCACCCGCCAAGGGGTGACGGCACTGCGGCAACTTTGGCTGAGCTCCCAGCTGCAGCAGCACCCGCTGCCCGCAGCCCTGGAGGCATCCTGGCGACCAAGAGCCCTGGGGTGGCACATCCCACGGAGCCCTCCCGGTGTACCCCTTCCATGGCAGCACGAGGAATTTCTCCCCCCAGCAGTGCAAAATGCAGGTTCCCATCCCACAGCTGAATTCCATGTGGCCAAAACCAAGGTGAGGGGTGCAGACGAAGCCTTCCCCATGGTGGCCCACCCCGCTGGGCTGCTGGCCTGTCCCTCCTCACCCTGTCTGCGTGCTGGTGCCTGGGCTCGCGCGGCAACACAACGGGAAGGCTTCCATCAGCACAGCAAACACCTCCCAGCCCCTCCCGCCGCGAGCACCGAGCTGGTGGCCGTGATTGCGATGGATGCCAGGGCTGCGGGCTCGAGGGAGGCTGCGCACGCGTTACGACACGGTCATTTCTGAGCAATTCCCTGACCTCATCAACATGTACCTTAAATGCAGGTATCCAAAATCATGCAAGAGCAGCGTTGAAATGAGGTGAGTCCACATACCTCACGAGCTCCTTTGTACCTTCACAGTGGTTGGGCAGGTCAGTATTTTGGGTGCTTTACCCCAGCTCATTCAATGAAACGCCTGTTTTCCAGCTGATGAACTGCAACAGGGGAGAAAGGCTCATCCTTCCTTCCTTCCTCAGGGAAAGCACAATACTACAAAAACCAAAACAGTGGCTCAGAGACACCCTTCTGCCTTCAGCTGTTGCTTCCGACCGCAGCGTGCAAGTGTGCTTAGTGTTAAAATAGGGTTGAGAAGGAAAGGCAGGAGAGCCGGTGCGGGACACTCCACCTTTGGAACACTCCCCACCCCAACGGTGGGGACCACCATTGTCCAACAGCATCCGCAGCTCTACATACAGCAACGCCAGAGGGGGAACGCAGCGCCCCGAGCACGCTGCCAGAGCTCTCTAAATAACGGGAATTTATCCTCCTGTAGAACAGGGTAGCGGGCGATACCAAGCAGAAAGCCTGCAATTTCAAAAAGAAAAGAGCCTAAGTGCCCTCTCGCCAAGGACAGCAGAGTCCCTGAGGCTTTTAAGAGCCTTGGAAATTCCTGTCTAAAAGCCAGACACAAGGCACACGGAGTCTGTGCAAGGGCTGGTGCACGGGAGCAAAGCAGTTCCTCCTAAGGCTTCCAGAATGAGGTTTTGCTACAGGTGCACCTGTCAGCATCAACACACCTAATTCCTTCCAGGGAAGGCATTTACACCCTCAATGTGTCCTCTCCTTACCCTGGATGTGTTTATTATTTAGCACATAAGAGACATGCCTGCATATTGCTTCAGTGGCTTTGTTAGCAGTCAGGTGCAGAGGTTAAAATCTGGACATGGGCTGGTTCACGTGCTCTTCTACAGTGAGGACAGCTTTTCAGAAAGTGATTTTTTTTTTAAATAAAAAAATATTTTAAAATATGATTTTCACAGTAGCTTGAGTATCTAAATGCCTGTATCACTGCTGCAGCTGCAGGGCAGCCGTGCTAGGAGTCAGGGAGATCTTAATGGTGGGGCTGCTGAACAATGTCCCCGAGTGAGATCAGCCTGAGCCAAATCTTGCTCCGCAAATCTGTGCTCCACCTCCCCAAACTTACCAGCCATCTAAAAGAAAAAAAACCAAGGGCTACATTTGTGCACAGTGAAAGGAATACAGTCGGCCTCCAATCTGTTTTCTGAGTGCTTGGCTCAATTTCTTGCAGTTGCAAAAGTATTCTGGAAATCAGGCCACCTAATGGGATTTCTCATCTCTCTTGCTTTTGATTGAGAGAAAATGATGGAAGTGGCATTTTGACACTCTGACGTCTCAGCCAGCACCTAAAGAATTCAACAGCATGTGAACTTACAAATCCACCCCCGTGACTTTTTAATTCCTGGAGGTTTTATTGGTTGGTTCAAGTTCTGGCCAATTGTTATCTGAAATAACAAAATAATTAGAAATTACAGTGCATTAATGTAAAGGAACCTCATTTGTGTACCCGCATTCAAAGGGAATTTATTTCCTCTTTTGGATATTCTCCTGGTTTCAAGCCTTGAAATTGAGATTGAAACTTCCCTTTCCTGACTGCATCTTATCGAACACCATTTCATCTCTCTGCAGCTTTCTAGAATCCCTCAACTATATCCCTTTAAATTCTGTGCTAATTGAATTTAAAATTAGTCCCCAGCGGGGACTAAGTAGAAGCCAAGTAATTTAATGGTCAGACAATTAACAGCCCGGCATTAACCAGAGTTCTGAACAACAACTGTTTTCAGTAGAGCGGGCAGGCTGTCATACTGCGCACGCTTGCCCTTTCCGTCAGAAGGAGCGAGAACCACAGTTCAGTGCTATTAGTGAAAAATGCCAGTTTCACTGCCATGGAATGATTAAATGCGGATTTTCTTTCCCCAGACAGAAGCAGCTTTGTGGGCTTCCTCAGCTGGGTTTTCTCCTAGTAACTTCTTGCTCAGTTTTCATGCCTGATAACCTTATTGGTGCCATTCTGAAGTATTTTCATTGCAGACTGGGCAAAACATTATCCCTTCCATAGCAGGCCAGCGTGCGGCCATGTCACAGTATTAACTCAACTCAGCTTTTGAAACGGAGTTTCCATCTACGCTGAACGTTTTTGGAGCCATGGAAATGTCAGCATTTTTAAAAACAGAAGACATCCCACATGGATGCAAATATAACAGCATAGCTGCATCTCACGTGGGTATGAAAACCACTTCTGAAACACAAAATCAACTCTCCTGGAGAGGCGGTTACAATGGCTGCTTCTACATCAGACGCTCACGTACCTCTCTTGGGGTCCATGACCTTTTATATCCTCCATTAGTTTAGCTACACCAGTGGAAATCCAATATGGGATTCTGCTTCCGAAGGGATCTCCACAGAGGCCAGAACAAAGTGTTCAAACTTTTCCGAAAAGGTTTCCACATTTTAGGCGTGACTCCACCACGCTGCCTTTTAGAAAAATACCCTTATACTGGTATTTAGATGCATTACAACAAAATGTTATTTCCTGGAATAAGTTACAGCTCTGTTTACTGTGCATTAGACTTCAGTACTGAACTTCACCATCTGGTGCCCCAGAATACTCCGGACGGGTCCATCCTGGCTATGGAACAACCCAACCCAGCAACACCCTGAGAGCCACTACGGGTCGCACTGTGTCAGACCAGCTGTAAGGCTTTGCCTTTCCAGTCGTCCCAAGCATTTTCATTTTTCTCTGATCACTACTTCATTTATTTGGAAATAATGAAGTTCAGACAAGTGCTCAAGAGTCTGTAGGGTGAAAGTCTTATGGCTTAGAGAGCGTCATCCGAAAAGAGTGGCACAGCCTCCTCCCCAGGAACATCAAATTCCCTTCCCGTCCTTCCAAAGTATTAAAAATATTTTCAAAAATTCTTTTCCAATCTAAAGATCCAGCAAAAATAAGGTGGGCAAACCTCTAACACAGCCTCCTCTGAGGGAATAGGCTGTACCGCCATTATAACTCTTCAGTTGTAACACACAGACAGCAAAACCAGAAAATACTGAGGGTCCTTTCATGAAACACATTTCTTTAACGTTCTGGCTTAACCAGCAATGAAGGGGCATTTAGCATATTCAGTCTGTTTTCCCACCTCTGATGCTCCTGTTTCTACTTGTCTTTGATGGTTTGGCCCTCTGATGGGTGTTCAGCAGAGCATTTTTCCATACTTGGGAGGGAAGGAGCAGCTCTAGAGGAGCCTGGCCTGCTGGGAAAGATTTCTGAATGGGGAAGAATTGTACAAACAGAGGTGGTAGACACCCAGTAAAGTGATCACAGAGAGCAGCTGAAAACATACCCCCTTCTAGATGCACAAGAAGTTGTTAGGACAAGATCTTAAATGCCTTAACGCCAGAACAAGGGCACGACTTGTACTGATTTCCTCACATAAAATAATGCTCCATTATTTTCCTTATATTCATTATGACTTGGGAGATGTCATAATTACAGATAGCAAAATTATAATTAACAATGCCTAATTAGGAGAGGACATCAAAACAAAACAGAACTACCAGACAGTTATTTAACCCTCAGAGTCCACGTGTCTCTTGGCAGTGACAGTTAAAGAGGGCTGAACCTGCAGTGAGCAGAACCACCTTCAGCACGGCGGCTCTTCACCTAAGAAAGTCGTTTTTAGGTGAACAGACCGTTCGCCCAGAACAGCACATCCTGCCCATGCATCTCTGCGTTTGACACCATCCACGAGTGGTTGAAGAACTGCCCGTAGGGGAAGGCTGGGTGACACCACAGAGAGCAGGGGTGATTTTCACATAACCCCATTACAATAAAAAATAGTAAACTTGATTTCTTAGCTAAAATCAGCCAAACCTTTTCTTGTCCATGACGTTTGACCAGGCTGAAGTGCAGAGCAGTCACTCTCCTCCTCTTCCTCCTCTGCTGATGTGTCTGCAGGGGGAAGAGCAATATAAGCACAGTGCCCTGCACAGCCCTCAGCCACCACCTTTACATTCCCCTTCCACCACCCTGTGGAAGGAGCGGGATGCATTTCAGCAGCTGAGGCAGCTCTGGTGCCTCACTGCAGTCATTCTTTAATTAGCTCAACACCTTCAGTTCAGAATTAAGCAGTATGGTAGGGAAAAAAAACTTAATTGTGTGGGTTCACATGAGGGGAAAATGTTGAAGAAAACTGAAACAGGCTTTCCCTTTTAAAGAGATAAACAACTGTCCCTGGATAACGCAAAGCTCAGTCACAGTCAGAACGTGGATTTCCTACGGGCATTCCTTTTCTAAAAAG
>NW_010241682.1:0-569 GCF_000690775.1 Eurypyga helias
TGGGGGGTTAGACTGCGAGAAAAGGGGAGAGAAAAGGAAAAAAAATCGCAGCCAAAGGTGCAAATAGCACACCCACTCCAATTTACAGTCAGAAAGACCTAAAGACTGGAGGGCGATGGGGGGGAATTGCGTGGAAGCACTGACCACAAGCACAGGTAAAAGATTAATGGAAACTAACGTTAACTAACTCTCAGCCAACTGAAAAAAAATCCTGAACCTTGTAGAAGTCCAACAGCAAAATGCTGCCCGAGTTTGAGCGGAGCGTTAGATTGAGTGGTCTTGGCTTCTGGCCCTGACACCACACTTAGGTGGCACCCACCCCCACAGCTCCCTGCCCAGGACAGTCCCATTGCTCACAGCTCCGACAAATCCAGAACCCTTGTACTTGTCTTACTCAGTTTTGTAACTTTAGAAGTTTCCAAAGGAGCTGGGGAGGTGCAGAGGAAGCAAAGCAGCCAGGTCAACTGTTAACCAGTGCAAACCAGATAACCCCTATGCTTTGAACTCTGCTGGCGGTGTGCTGGGCTTTGGTTTGGTTGGTTTTTTTCTTTTCGCCCCCCCCCCACCCC
>NW_010241682.1:600-45835 GCF_000690775.1 Eurypyga helias
CCTATGGTCACATCTCAGATTGATGAATTGTTTTGAAAACTAGAAGCTTGATGAAGTTAATTATGTCCCTTGAAAAAGTCTCGGTCAAAGCTATGTATGTGTGTCACATATATGCACAGGTGCCTGCTGCCCAGTAGAAAGGCTCTGAGGCACAAACAAGAACGAAGCCGTGACTCAGGATGTCTCGGGTTTGCCTCTGAGAAAGCAATCAAAAGCTGCCTTGTGCAGTGGTGTGCAGTGGGGTAGAGGAGAATAATGCTTCTGGAGATGGTGGGAGCAGCATGAGGACCATTGCTACCACCACTGTCACAAGTGACATCCCACGAGGCAGAGCAGTGTGGGAAGAGTGTGCTCTCCCTCTTCTATACATTAAAGGTGCAGATCCAGGGCCATTGAGCCAACTCTCCTCATGAGATCCCCATTCAGGTTAAAAAGCAGCTGTAAGCAGTGGAGAGTATAAGTCCGAACACCTCCAAAACATTGCCAGAAAACGACGAGGTAGCCAGATAGGGGCTAGGTAAGAGCACACTGCCAGGACAAATCTCTGAAGAGTCCTTGAGCTCTACAGTGAGATATGTTCCTGAAAGCAGCCTACCCTGTGATGGTCTTGCAATCTGTCTGCACACACATATCCTGCCTTCAACGTTTTTCTGCACACAGCAGAGAAACATGGCTTGTGCTCTTGATGATCACTCAAGCAAGAGGCAGCTTTCTACACAAAAAGCCAATTGATTATTAAGTGAAACTCATTAAGAGGGGTAGCTTCGCTCCCCCAACAATCAAACCGAAAACATAAAAGCATGAACACTCAACAGCTCGGCACACTCATTAAACAGAATTGTTTGTTCTAAAAGCTGACCTCGGATGTCACCAGTTTCCACAAATGGGAGGTTCGCCATATGCCATGTGCTATACTAAAAACAATCCCCAAACCTATTTACATTAGAAACGTGTATCAGAAATGCAATAGTAGAAATACTAGAAGCATGTCAGAAAATGCACATTAGAAGGACATACTAGAAATGAAACCTGATGGAATCAGCTGGGCCTTTCTGTCCCCAGTAAGTTATCATTCTTGGGATTTCTCCCACTATAGCTGCTACTTACCAAGTTTCACAGTTTTAACATAACAGACAATTGTTACAGTGATATGAAATAAGCATATGTATACATATATAATCTATCTCATCACAGGAAAGACATGGACCTGTTGGAGTGGGTCCTGAGGAGGTCACAAAAGTGATCAGAGGGCTGGAGCACCTCTCCTAATGAGGAAAGGCTGAGAGAGTTGAGGTTGTTCAGCCAGGAGAAGAGAAGGCTCTGGGGAGATGTTATTGTGGCCTTTCAGTGCTTAAAGGGGGCTTATAAGAAAGATGGGGACAGGCTTTTTAGTAGGACCTGTTGTGACAGGACAAGGGCTAATGGTTTTAAACTAAAAGAGGACATATTCTGGCTGGAAAAAAAGGAACCTTTTTTTTTTTTTTTTAAAACAGTGAGGGTGACAAAACAGTGAACAAGTTGCCCAGAGAGATGGTAGATGCCCCATCCCTGGTAACATTCAAGGTCAGGGCAGATTGGGCTCTGAGCAATCTGATGGAGTTGAAGATATCCATGCTCACTGCAGGGGGGGCGGACTGGATGACCTTTCAAGATCCCTTCCAACCCAAACTATTCTGTATGCATGTATGTGTATTGTACCATACAGCTACTATGTTATGGCTTTGCTGCACCCTCTGTTCAGAGCAGCATTTTAGCAGGTGAAACATGCCCATACAATGACTTTGCAACCTACCATCAATTAATTAGAACACATTTTCTACAACTAGTTTTCCACATGCTGTCCACAGATCCCTGTGAGCCTGTAGACTATTTTAAAGGGCTCAAAATGTTGAGGAAAGCAAGACAGCCTAAAGGCTTAAGCCATCTGTAAGGAGAAATTAATCTTTACTGAAAGAGGTTAAGGATCTATAAATCAAGAAAGGCCAAAAACTTGCAATATTAAGAAGTTCATCATATGAATTTGAGGATTAACCAATTTTAAACACAAGCTTCTGCTGCACAGAGTAATGCAACTCCACTAGTGTTTATATTCATAGCATACAAAAAAAGCATGCACAGATCATTAAAGAGCAGAGAAACAACAATCAACATCTGAAATGCCATCTGTACAACTTAAGGTACCAGGGCTTTGCTCCTGCACCTAACAGTAATTTTTTTTCAGCTTCTTTTGGTTTTGTTACAGTTCAGTGGCACAATGGACCTTGGGAGCAGAGGAAGAATCCACTGCAACATGAGACTCACCTGCTCTCTGCTAATCATGGGAGCATTCTGCATGACCCCTTTCCTCTGCCATAGCCAAACTGATCCACTAGCTCTGGGACGAGCAGATCCTCAGTGCTGGGAATCCTCCTCGGCTGTCTTACTGGAGATGAGAAAGCCTCGCATTTCTGACTCTGTCAGTGGCTTTTGGGACTTCATGATTTTCCTGAAATCATCAGAGAACTTGAAACATGGGGCTCTGTTCTGGGACCTGGCTCAGCTTTTCTGGGATATCTATGTGGACTGCATGCTCTCCAGAACCCATGGCCTAGGGAGAAGGCAGCTAGCAGAAACTCAACGGAAGATCACTACTCTACGTTATCAGTTCAGGGGGAGAGACCAAGGTTACTACTCCTTTAATACGTCTCATGGGCAATAACTAGAATCTAGTAGGAAAGAAAAGAGATACAGGCTTGTTGTGTTGCGTGGTAGTACTACAGAAACAGATGACTGCTGCACAATCACCCCCCGCTCCTTCCAAACTGGTACAGCCATGTTTATGTTCAAAGTGATCTCAGTAAAAATTTGACCTCCAGTGACAACTTTTAAGTTTCAGTTTGGTGGGGGAGGAAGGGCAGCAGAAAGTAAAACATAGGAGGATTCAAACAAAGAAGGCAGCTCAGTAGCTGACCATACAAATATATTTTTCCACACCAGCATTTTTACCAATATTGTGCCATGGACAGGTTAGTTCCAAATTCCTCATTCCAAAAGGAATGAGGAATCACCCCAGGAATGTGTCACACCGGTGCTGCAGGGGGAGCAGCAGTCTTTCAGCAGAAGAGTAAGGATATGTTTACTTGCCATCTAGTAGTCAACCACTAGATATTTCTTATTTCCATACTGGTAACTTTGCTCAACACGCAATGGAAACAGAGCTGGGACTCATACGGGCAGGCTTTCAGACACAACTACACTTCAGAAGGAAGCACACTATCTGTGACACCAAATGCTGCAATTCCTCATCTCAAGGTTCTCAGCCCCAGAGCCGAATCCCCAGGCTTAAAGTGTCTCCATATGGAGTATGGCAAGAGTTGGCATCTCACAGCAGTCTCTGCAAAAGGTAGCATGTCACTTAGCCTCCCCATTCCCAGCAGGAAGACACAGCATAGCTTTTTCCTAAATCTCAGTCCCTTCCAAGGCTTCAGTTCTGATCCTGCTACCAACAGACACATCCTTCCCTTGCAAATATCCTCTTTCGGAAAGGGGCAGGTGCTATATTTGATGGAGGGGTATAAGTGCTGCTGCCATCACCAATAGTGCAGCACATCAGGCCCACAGGGAGACAGCAGAACTGCCTTTCTACTCAAATGGATTCAGACCTTTAGCTCCACTTCCTAGAGCAGTGTTTCAGTTTTTAAAATGTTTGGGGGAAATGTCCACAGAATAACGAAGAACATCTCTGGGCATGTACCCATTAGAATGCCTCTAAAAAAAGGGACTTGAACTCACGAGTCTTCCACCCCAGGGACACTACACCACTGGACAGTCCAGCTCTTGCCCTCAAAAGTTAAGATATTTTGCATATTTAAAAATAGGATTGGCGATAGAAGGATGGAGAGGTCCTTACCCCCATTACCTACAGAGACTATCCTAGCCATTAAGCTAGGAGGTAGTCGTGTTTGTTTCAATGCCCTCGGACTGAAGAACTGCTCACACACAGAGGGCTAGTTTCTAAACTCTGACCCAAACCACCGCTGGCTGCGTTTTAAAAGCAAGGAGTGGATCCTATCCTGCTCTGCAAACAATCCGAGCTATCGCACAGCTCCAAGATCTTTACTGTGTTTAAATACGCTGATGGCAGGCAGCACAGAAGCCCCTTCCAGTCCCAAGTGACCGAACAAGTAGCTCAGTCCTGACCAGACCGATGGACTTTTTGGTGCAAACAGAACGCTGCTTTAGACACAAGGCGGTAGTACTGTCAAAACCCAAGACACCCACCAGGCTAAAGCACCAGATGAAATTTTGTTTTCAGGATTGCAGATTTGAATATCACTGTCTAAATTCTCCCTTAGCCTTTTGTTTACATCTGGCTTTTCATACTTATCTCACAGTGGGATTTTCCTAAACCAGGAGCTTTTCTTCCACTCAATATTAAGAATAACAGTTTGATGTATTTTGAAGAATCAAACTTCGGATTTTGTCATTAATACTGACTTTTGTTTACTCCTACACCAAGAGATTTTAAGCACTACTAAACATCCACACTTTAAGACAAACACAGATTCCTCCCCTTCTCTATATTTTTACCTTTGTTCTGTGAATTGTAATCAGTTAATGTGGTTTCTCTGCACAATTGATTAAGATCAGTCAGTAGCAGGCAGCTTATAGCAGTGACAGCCTAATTTTTTTTTTTTCCAAGGAGTTATCTAACCTCTCATCCAAGTCTGCCAGTTTCATAACAAAGACAACTGTTTTAATCTTTGTCACCCTTGACTCTACTGCCCTGTTTTGTCAGTGAAAGAAGAAATCAGTTGTTAATAACTGCAAATAGAAGCCACATCCTAACAAACAATGAGGAACAGAATTACTGCTTCTTATGTGCAGAGACGTACAAGCCTGTTTTCTTAGCCCAAAGAACACCACTAACAGCATTTAAATGACCTTGTGTACTTCACATCTACATGGGTGGGTATGAGTAGCTTTCAGTAGGCTTGTTCTAAAAGTCAAACAATAAAGCAAGATTTTTTGCTTTATATTGTTATTTTTGCAAGTGTTGTAACATCTTTATTGCTCCATACTGAAGTTTTTCATCTTATTCCTTTCAAATATTCACAGTTTCAGGGTTTTGTTGTTGTTTTTAACTGCAAACAGGACCATAATTCAGGAGCAGTCTATAAGCTACATTCACTGTAGATCCTTAAACACATAATTGAATTGGAAAAGCAAGACAGAGATGTGGACTTATAAGAAGACCTTAACATCAGCATTTCTGTAGTTTTAGTATCAGATTTCAGAATGAAAGGATAAATCTCATGAGATCATTGTGAAAATTATCAGGAACAGAGGTTTTTTTAAGAAAAAAAACCAGAAAAGCCCTCCAAGGCAAGTAACCTAGTGAAGTCCTCGGTAAAAGCTCCTCAGTAGCACTGGACAGAACTACTTTGTCACATCTAAGAAGCACTTCCACAGTTCCCCGTGCTTTGCCTTCTTGGGAAACAAGTATGTCTAAATATACACCAAAACAGCAGTAGAAATAGCTGAGGTCCAGACTTAGAGGCTCAAACAGTGGCTTCTGAACCAATCTAGTCCTGCCAGGCTTTCAATCGTAGTTAATAAGAAGTTTGAAGAAACTCTTCAAACTCTACACAACCCATCAAAATCACAACAAAATCACATCAAAGTCAAAACATCCATATATAAGTTATCTAACAAACCACCTCCATCCAGCTAACTTCCGACTTCACTCAGCAGCATTTCAACTTCCCTAGATCTTCTGCAGAGAAGCATCAGTCAGCTTTAAACTGAGACAAGTAGGGAGAGTCCTTTACAGTTACCTAGCCAAGGTATCTTTCATAACTCATCCCTTCACCCTAACAAAACCCAAACACTACCAAAAAAGCAGGTTTCATAACATTTCTAATATATTACAACACTACAGCTAAGTATATTATAGTTCTAACAACTCCTAATGAGCCAAAATAAGACATAAGAACCATAAAAAAAACATTTGTACTCAGCAAACCTTCCTGAAGGGCAGCTGTACAAGAAGATCTTCCTCAAAAGCCACACAGCACATCCACACCATGAAGATTTGAAGAACACAAACATAAAAACCTCTCTGCCTCTTTTCTCCTGACTCAACAACCCCCACCTCCCCATCACCCCCTGCTACCTCTCCACTCAGAGGGGCCACAGCTGTGCACACACCTCCCTTACAGCTGCAGGTACTTAGGCTCAGATCAGCCCTTGCACCTGGCCCAAGGCAGAGACAACTCCCTGGCCCAACTCTGCCGGGCTGCAGGGTGCCAGGGAGGGTAGAGGGGCAATGGGTGCTGTATTCTGCATTTGAGGTCTGGTAAATAAACATACTGCATTAACCAGTTACTCTCACAGAAGACAAATATGTCTAAAGGAAATAAGGCCAATCTGTTGGCTTTTAGAGATCATTGCAAAGAAAATGCCCCATAGTTCCTCAAGGAAATAACACATGTGCTACTAAAGAGTGTGGGAGATCCCATCCAATGTGCAAGGAGGTTGATGACGAGCTGGTGAGTCAGATTGTGAGCACGCTCAAATGCTCTGACTTTTAAAATTACAAGTAGAAGAGTTTTATAGGAAGGCTGAAGGAAAAGGTCTGTTCTTGGGGAAAAGATCAAAGTAACTTGTTGCTGAAAGACAACTTGTGAATGGAGGGAGATGGCTATCATCAAAACAAGAGGTTTGGGGGCAATGCTGATAAAATGGGGACTAGTAGCAGCTAAAGATGGAGGAAACACAGATATAGGAAACTGAGTGTTCAGCTGCTCTTTGCTGTTTGAAAATTGATTACTTATTATGCATTTTCATGTCGCTTTTCAGGGATATTTTCTCATATTCAGAGGTCACCAGTTCTGAAGAAGAAAGACTTGTTTGAAGATTTAATAAGTATCCATGTGCGTCACAGTAGATCTACATTACTTAGAAGAATCATTGGAGAGCTAGGGAAAAAGAAGAAATCACACATTTAGTCCAAGATCTTGATTTGTAGATATTTTTTAACTCCTTCTCTTGAATTTTATTCCTCACTGATGTTAATTTACATGGTGGAAGAGAACATAAAACTATAAGCACTGTATCTCTGATTAATTTGGACCTGTGGGTTATTTTAATTCCCTATGAATTAATTCAGTCTCCTTAATAAACTGCATGATTTATAAGCAGTTGCCTACTTTAATCTGTGTGTATGTTAGGCTTTTTGTAATGCATGTGACCTATTCAAACTATTGTCTTTTGGGTGCCAAAACAGGAAACACCTTCAAGAAGACAAAGACAAGCAGGGCAGAAAGTTGCCAAAACCCTCCACTGGCTCCAAGACAGGACTAGAGTTGAGATGGTGATGCATATGCATCCATGTATCATATTGTTGTGTGCGTAGCTGTACACTTGCACAAAGCAACCATTGCTGAAAGACATCATCCTACTAAAGAAAAGTTGCACCTATTTTTATATTAAAAACACCTTAAAGAATGTTTTCACTTTTCCAGAACAAGTAAAAGGGTTAACAGGTTTTACCAGCTCCTCTGTTTGCTTTCACATGATATTTTTACAGTATTTTCCCTAAATTTTTAGTTACAAAGAATGCCTCTTAAAATGTTACCCATTCTCTCTTAAAGTGCTTAATCAAAAGATTTCTGACATATAACTTGAATTTGCTTCTTTTTTTAGTTTGCAAGTTCTTTGTAGACAAATCAGTTTCCTCTGACTGTTATCAGTAACCCTTATAGGCAATTTGGTATTAAACTAATGCAACATAACCTCGGGCAGGTAACATTTGATGCTTTGATGACATTTTAATTTCCATTGCTTGACTGGTAACTACAAAATTCAGCTTTCCAGGGTGACTACATTTAGTTTTTGGTTGTGGTTTTTTTTGTTTCTGGTTTTTTAATGCCCAAAGAAAAACTCATTTGCTGGGTGTTCATCAACTTGCAGAAATAGGTTCAAGTAGCAAAATATGTAAATTCAATCTTGAAATTGTTAGTGGGTCTGAATAAAAAGCTTAAACATAGTCCCATTGGGTGAAATCCTCATATTATGGAAGCAGACAGAAAAACTATAATAGGGCTACCAGCTTCAATGGCACTGAGTCTGCTTAAAGTTAAGCAGAACAAACCATTTAAATGCCCAAGAGAGGAAGGAGCACAGGAACAGTTCAGTGCACTCAGAAACACCCCTCCAACTGCCTCTGCCTGCAGCCACAGCCTAGGAGAGTGCTCTGCTACCGTGCGGGAGGGACACAAGGCCATTGTTACCATGGGTCTGCTCACTCCTGTACTACAGATGTTAATTACCTAAATTATATTCATCTAATCTAAAAGCCCCATTGTACACAGCTTTGTATTAATGCAACAAAGTCTTCGGCCGTAATCCCTACAGCTATTAAGACCAGCAACTGACAAAGAGCATGTTAAGAGCTGGATGCCTCAGCCAAGTAGGATACTGTAGTAGACCAGACATTATCTGACATTAGTGTTGGGTAGATGGTTGGATTAGATGATCTTACAAGTCTTTTCTAACCTTAGTGACTCTGTGATCTGTTCCCATATGCTCTCAAGCACTAGAAAATGTAAAACTAGCCAGATTATCTCAACAAATACTGTTTATCTCAGATGTTCTTCCACAGGGCCCTTTGTGTTTCCACTTTAAATATGTTCCGCCTGTAACAACAGGATCCCCTAGGAAAGGGCTGCTGGAAGCTTTCTTCCTCCCATCAGATAGCAATAGAAATAGTGAAACACCACTATGGGCCAAGCTGATGTCTAGCTTAAACAAATTTGCAATACTTCTCTGCTTCAGCAATCTTCTTAATTAACAGGCTGTAGCATCATTTGGTCTTTGAGTAAATGACCAGGAAAGGATTAGTATGTGGAGGAAAGACTGAGAAAACAGGTGAATTTCTAGCAGAGGTCAACTACGAAGAACATTTAGAAATTGCTGATGTAAAGGAGACAATCTGTGTTATTGATTACACTGAAATTAAGAAGGGGATGTAAGTGATAAAGTCTCCAAAGGAACTCTGCCCTCAGACAATTTCTTCTCCTTGAAGGTCTCGAAGCTAAATTCAACAATTTGGCATGAAAACACAATCAGGTGCTGCTGATGTTTGCTATTGTTTCACTCACTGTAATCTGGGGCCTTTGAGAGTCGCTGTGTTAAGAAAAAACAAGTGCTTTGAGTACGAGATACAAGCAGATTTGCTATACAGGAATAATTCATAAACGTCCCTGTGGTTAAAGACAGGATGTTGCCTCCTACCATTCTCCCCTGTAAACTTTACAGTAGATCTTGGGGTGAGCTAGAATTACTTTTGCAGATACTGTTCCTGACTTACTGTTTCTGTCTGAGTGTGTCAGAAGGATAGGATGAACATGTCTGACTGAGGTTTCTTCACTGTCAGCTGAACTGAGTAACAACAAAATAATGGCCTTGGGATTTTTCCCCTTTCTTCTCACAGGGATCTGGCAGCTAAACAACTGCTTATTAGCATGGAAAAAAAAAAAACTTCCTTGAGTCTTTCTGTGCTACTATGAAGCAAGATTAATCTTGGTGATTATAATTCATTTTGAAAAATACAAGACTGGGAAAATCGATGTGGAAAACTAAGCATTCTACTAAGCAGCTTTTCTTAAGCACTGTATTTTTCATTGGCCTTTTCAATCACATCAATCTAAATCCTGTTTGATGATACATGAAACAAAGCTTCACAATATGTAATTTACCTGACTTTTCTCCCAGAGCTTCCAAAAATATTTTGCTTCCACCCAAACCATTTTTTTTTCCCTTAGGAATCACAGAAAAATTAATGGAAAAGCTAAGAGCATTTTCTCTCTTGGAAAGCTGGTATAGTTCCAGTGACACAACTAAAATCCTTAAAAGTATGCAAATTTTCTTGAACAATAACTGGTTTTGAGCCCACATGCATCTACTCATTCACTATTTTTTATGCATCTCCTGCAGAATAGTGGCAGTAAGTGGCTGAATCTATATTTTTTCCCTCTGAAGTGCTACTGAATCATTTCTATTTCTCAGATCTTTAAAATAATTCTGTGTATTAAGAGAAAAAATGTTTTCCTTGTTGCTGTCATCAACAAGATACAGCACAGTTCCAAGGAAGTAACTTGAAATATCAACAGCTAAAGAGCGAGAAATGGGCAGTCATTTGCACTGCTGGGGAATCACACTTGATGAATTTGCCAGGAGTTGACATTGTCACTTAACAAATAGTTAACAACAATCCAAAGTGGTATAACACCTGATAGCAACATACAAAACATTAATACGCCATATCTTATCCCATTATCTCAGCCTTCAGAACCTGTCCCTAAACCCATATGCATTGATGACACAGACTGCACCAATGTATCTGAGTTGCACTGCTGTAAGAAACAAGAGCAATGAAAGGAAAGCAGCGAGCATCTATTATTTTTCTTTATTTTTTGGTTAGAATTATCTAAATTCTAAGGCCTTCACTCACCCATAATTATGTGAAACAAGGCTAGACGCTAGTATGGATTGATCAAAGCAATATAAAATGTTTCTTTTGTGTGATGTCTTCCTTTCTCTTCAAATCCCAGCCTGTTTCCCTCTGATACCTAGTAGTTGCTTTGTTACCAGCTTCAGCAAGTACAATCCACTACCTACAGCCAATTATGTATTTGTTTACAAACTTCTGTGCAGCTTGTATGCATATATATGCCTGTAAGTGTGTGTACGGGCTTCTTAAGTATTTTTAATACTCTGGAAATTTTAGGTATGTTCTGTCAAATACAAAGTACTAGTAACCATGGAAAAAATTACTTTTCTCACATTTTAGATTATGCAGGTAAAATTACATTTTATTAACCATTCTATACTAAACATTACATTCTTATTAACTGTTCTATACTACTATATATGTTAATCAATAATGGAAAGGCTCCTCTAAAGAAATCCCATTCCTTTAAATGTTCAAAGCATCTTTTCCTTTACATATGTACTCAATAGTTTGGAAAAACATGAATATGTAAATATCAAGTATTGGTAAGTCTGACAGTTAAGAACTTTTTCCTTGCTTTAGTCTAAGAAACAATGATGGGATAGAAAATACATCACTAAAACCAGTTGACTCAAGCCAACTCTCACAGAAAAATAGATGTTCCTGAAACACAAGGCATTACTGATGACATAGCAGTAAGAAGAGAGGACAGGACAGTTGTGAACGTCAGTGTAACGTTAATGAAGACATGCTGATTTTCATCAGATGGGCCAATCTCTAACTGGTCAGTAAATGCAGAAATCCATTATGCTAGGTTATTATAATGTAACATCTGAGACACTTTTAAAGAGTCTGACACAGCATAAATTACCTTCAATAGTTCAGTGAAGCTGTAAGATGAATGGCAGTTTCCATCATTTACAAGTTGGTGAAGTTACTTGGTTGATGAGGTCAGAAAAGCATCTACAAACATGCTCAGCTGTAGAAAAGAACTCCTGCTGCAAAGCAGATGGTTGAGCTGAAAAGCAGAACAGTTTTTAAGTCTTTCACAGTGTTTGGATGCTGCTGGATCCCTGAAAAACTGTTTATAAATCTCAAATTAAAGATAAGTGTAGAAACAGCAGTTTATTCCATCACTTCTCTCATTACTTCCTCATTATCAAAAGTGAGATACCCTGGTGTTGAACAAAGCTCTGTTGTGTAAGACCATTGATTACAAAGGTATTTTTCATACTGGAATTCTGCCTGGGACTAGAGTCACAGTTAGACTGTCACAGAAGTGGGAACAGAAAGACCTCCAGTCCCCTCATAAGTTTGCTCCTAATTAACTGCTGAGACTGATTTTCTCTTCTGCGCTTTAACTCATCCTGTTTCAAATTAGTCCAACATGAGTGGGTATATTCCACCTTACAGGAAGATGTTCTACCTTACAGCATAGAGCTGGAGTACTTCTACAGTGGCAAAGGCAAGGTTCTGAGTTTTCTCTCAGGGTTAAAGGATTATGATCAATATTATAGAGTAAACAGGATGGAGGGGAAGAAGATCATGTCGAGATAATTGGGACAACTTATACCTGATTGGGCTTGGAGAGACAATGCATCCTGCAGTTTCATGACCAGCTGCTGCAGTTCCACTTCCTCACTGACTTCCTTCTCATCAGGTGGTATCTGCACTGCTGCGGGAGTAAGAACTGTATTCCTCATGATGCCACTGAGGGAGTTTTCTGCCAATTCAGGCAGATAGGTTTGATTCTCTTCTGCTTTTTTATACTGTCCCATAAAAGGTCTGTCACTCTGCAGGGACTCAGACTCCAGTGAGTCTTCTGAGAGCATGAAGCTGACTGCAGAGGGAACCTCAGGTGTCTGCAAAAGCTGTGCTCTATTTGCAGAGTTAGGGGCCTTCAAAGATTTCCAGTCTGCATATGTGCTAGATGTAGGCCTTATTTGGGCAGGATATAATCCACCCTGCATTCTCCTTTCCAGCAGGACATGTGGATTTTTTGGCACCATATTCTGACACTGTGCAAAAGGATGCTCTGGTGACTGTGACATTGCCTACAACAGACAAAACACAGAAACTACACTGTGAATATAATCGATATTTTGGTTTGCTGGTAGTACTAAAATAGGTAGGAATGGTTTTCTTTGTTTGTTTGTTTGTTTTTTAATTTCTGGTGAACTAAACCAATTCTTCTCACAAATAAAGTAGTTTCCTGCAATAAGATAAAACCTTGTGTTTGAGTTTGGACAAATCTATGTGGCTTTTTTTCCACAGTTCCAATCTGAAGACATGCTTTAATGCCATTGAAAAGTGGGAATAATAATGTTCCAAGAGTAAATTTGCAGCAAAATTATTCTAAAAGAACTAAACTAAGCGAAAAATATATGTGTATATTAAAAACATATCAAACACCTCACACCTGTTACATTTGAAATTCCAAAACTAGGTCGGTTGTCAATGCCACACTTGTACTTAGAATCTTCTAGACAGAATTATTATGGCACATACCATCCACTGCTGAATGCTGAGTCTGGTGTAACTGGGATGCACTGAGCTGACTGTGCATGTACTGGACACGAACAGTGTGTGTGCAGCCAGTCCTGCCTCGTATGAACAGGCCAGTGTCACGCCAGGTCATGCTGGACTCCATGTGCAAGTGATAGAAAGCTGACCAAGTGTGCACTGCAGATGTGTCTGGCTTTTCTCTATGTTTGACCATCCCACTCTAAAAGCAGCATTGCAGAAAATGCTACAGAAACCCCATAGGTGGCAAAGGTGTATGCATTCCCTGTGAAATAAGGGCCTTTTTAGAACTGCAGAGATACTTCAAATGAACAGGAGTAAACACAATGAAAAGATATAAAATATTTTCTGCAAGAGGTCTGTATTACATCCCAGTACAAGACAGCAACTAGGAATGTCAAAAGAGTATTTTATTTATTCAATGCCAACACAGAATTATTCTCTAAGCAAAAGACTGCAATGAGGTATCTAACACTTCTGTTGGAAAACATTTTCTCACTCTTATTGGAATACCCTCTCATTATTTTCATTGCAGGACTATCTAAACATCCCAGACATGGATATCTCTGCTACCTTTACTTCTTGCTTCATTTGCTGCAGCTTCATTTGCAGGTTTTCATGGCTTGCTCTCAGGGTTTGGAGCTTTGCCTCTATTTTGCAGGTTTTGTCTTCCTGGCATTTGTCACGAAATTGCATTTTGTCCTTCCATTTGTTGAACTGCTTCTTCATGTACCTGCTATGGACACAGGAGGGTGGGAATTTTGCTAGATCACACACACACAAATATATGCAGTCATGGAAAAGAGCAAACACTGTAGCACAAAATTTCTCCTCTTCATCAGTTCTGGAAATTTTTGTCAGCTTTGGGGTTATAAGCCAGTATTTCAGGATCTGGGCTGTGTCTATGGAATTAGCAAGAACAGGAGTGTGCTAGATGAGGAAAGATGTGAGCTGAGTGGAACTGTGGCCAGGACTGAGCCTTGCATCTTGGGGTTTTACCTTTCCCATAAAGGTGGCTGCAACAGGGGAGACATTACTGCAGCCCCTGTGTCTAGAAGCAAACTACTTATGGCAAATCCCTGACCTGCAAAAGATTCCCATCATTTCCCTCTGGGCAACAAAGGAGTAAAAGCAGCCTGTATCCTTTTGACTGAGTTCCTTCTTGCTCCTGGTATTCTAAGCAGCCTGTTTGATGATACTAATAGATTCTGCCTAGGCCGCTTGTTCTCGAAAAGATACTGTGATTTTTGCAATGAGAAGTGCCACTCTCCCACGCACACCAGAGAAGATTTAGACATTACCTACTCAGAGCACAGTATGACAAAATAGCACCCATACCTCTGTTCTAGAATTGGGATTTCTCTAAGCAGTCAGGGTAAAAGTAGAATTTGCTCTTCTCCACAGTTTAGGCAGAGACAGACAGAAAAGCTTGTTAACACTACAGTAATAAATCAACTGCTTCATTCACACAGCTGAAATAGTTATATCCCTCAGTCAGTTACATCCAGAAGTTCATCTGATTCACTTTCTTTTGGGTATGCGTTGGCTCACAGGCAAGAGCCCCATCAGGTTCACTGGAATTCTACAAGATTTGTCTGAATGGGGCAGCTAGTCAGACCTTTTAAAATTCAAATGAATATTACAGTAGTCCCTTATAACAGCATTTAATGGGTATTTACTGTAAAATGCTGACTACCTTCAAGTAAGAACCAGTCCTCTGAACAGGCCCATAAATACTGGAAGCTGGTCCACAAATAAAGACAAAGAGCTTCCAATGAGTAGTGTGATTCATTCACCCAGTTACATGATAAGCTCTGGGTCTGAGGGCAATGCAGTATTTCAGGAGCAGGATTCCCAGATATCCTCTCAACTATTGCTAATCTAAATGAAAGCTGAAGATCTTTGCCATATCTCTTGATTTTCCCATGTGAGAATACAGGATGAGGTAAGGACACAGACCTACAGTAGAACTGCAAGTGCTTTGCTCTAGTCTTGGAGGGCCCTGGCATGAATTTGGAGCAGCAATTACACATTAACTTACTAGAATGGAACAAAACAGGAATGGAGGGAACTGAACACACATAAGGAAATATGGATAGCAGATTCTGGATCAAATTCTACACTTTGCTGTAATTCCATTTGTTTCAGTGGGCACAGACATGATTATATCTACAGCACATTTATATATAATTACAGAAATGAAGGAGGGGAAAGTGAAAGAAAAAGGTAAGCATGGTTGCCCATACACCAACAACCCCACCACTCCAACAAACAAACAAACCACCCAAGAAAGCTGTACTTTCAGAATTACTGTTTTATCATGTCAAAGTTATGAACATCAGAAGGGACTTCTGTGATAATCTAAGCTGTGGAATTTGTACCAGTAGTTACTGTATTAAGCCTGTAATCTCTATTTGATTTACAGTGTATTTTTTAGAAAGATATCCTACTTTGATTTTAAAAACTCATGACAATTATTACTTTTTTAAAATTAAGCCTTATTCAGAGAAAAATTCGAAAAAAGTATGCTATTCTGATATTTTCATGTGAGTTAACATTTTTTCCCTTAAAACCAACTTTTAGAAATGGAAACTAACAACTGCAGAAATACTGATGAAAGCACACCACAAAGCTTTGCTTTGCCAGAAATTGTTTTTCCAGTGATCTCCATTTGCAATTTTTGTTGCTGAGTTTTTGTAATTCATTCCCATTTGATAGAATTTTTTTTTTTAATCTCAGAATCTCTAAACTATGGAAAAGTCATTTGCCCTCTAGCTCTTCACTGGAGCAGCATTGCCCACCAGTCTTCAGCCACTGTATTTACCCACCTGCCCTCATTGTGAATGCTTTTGATGGATTCCTGCATTTTTAACACATCTGCTTCGAAAGAGGCTACTGGCTATAATAAAAAAGAGAAAAGTATCTGTTCATAACTTGATCAGCAGTAACGTTTCATTTTCTATGCAAATTTTGCTATAAGAGGGCATGGCAAATTTGGGATTTGGTCTGTTTTGCAGATTTACTAATTGACTTTTTTAATTTAACTGACTGCAATCAACTGATGCATTAAAGCATTTCTAATGGATATAAGAATGGACTGGAAAATTTACAGAATAAATTCTTTGTCCTATGGCAAATTCTAAGTGGATGAGAATTTGTTTTGTTTTAAATTAGAACAAAAACTTCATTCCCTAGAAATTCTGCAAAATAGAATATTGTGATTTGGGAAGTCTCTCCAAGTCCCACAGCTGCTTTGGAACAAGGAGAGAGAGGGATAGACTGGATGATAGACAAACACTTCCTTTCCAGGTAACCTGCTTCAGAGGCATGGTATAAGATGCCAGGAAATTATGAGACTAAGAGCTCTGTCCCCAGGACCTCCAAGCTCATGGATTCTATTAAAAGCTATCATTGGACTTAGGGTCAGCATCTTTTTAAGCAACACTGAAACCATCTGCACTATAAGATTTGGAAATCATCATAAAACCGTTCAAAAAGTATTCTCAGCCCAGAGAGAAAATGAACAAGAGAGCAATGCATGTGACAGAATCCCACTATAGAGATGCAGGTCCTGTCTTGCTGTCTTCTAAAATGACAAATGCCAGCCATCAAATGACATGCTTAAGCAACGTCTGCCCACAACTTCTGCTGCAGATGTGTGCTGGCTGATGCTATGCCTCGAGCTGGGCAGCAGATCCCCAACAGACCAATGGTCTTCCAATGGGCAGCACAGGAGTAGCAGCCAAAGGAGCGACCTGACACACAGAGACAAATTCTCAGTTACTGCACCCTTGGCTTCTGGGAAAAACAAGATTAGTGGATGACACAAACTGGTTTGAACACAACCCAGTGTTCCCTATATTCTGAGTATGTGCAGAGCTACAAACCTCTTAAATATAGAAAGAAAAAACTGCTATGTAATTATTTTTATCTACACTGTCCTACCCACGCCTCTAGCATTTCTATGCAGGGAACCTGGAAATGAATCAGTGGAGAGCTTTTATGCATGAGCTATTTTAGTTGGAGTGGACACTACTCTGGGTTTATCCTTAAGAACGGCCTATTCTGTCCTCTTGCTATTGCCATGGTGACAAAAGTGGCCTGAGCCTAGTAAGAATTCAGGCATTCTTCTTTTACATTGGCTTGCAGTAGGAGGAGATGATGGCATTTTCTCCTGTCAGAATAGAGAGAGGACTCCAGTCTTATTGTGTTACTCTAAGACAACCTGAAAAGAAAAAAAGTAATAGGGCGAATCCTCTTACAAATGCTTCTGAAGGTCATGGAAGTCAAGGAGTTAGGCACTAATCTTGGGAGGGCATCACATTCAAGCTTCACTAATTTTTCAATTTCCACTTTCTTTTCCATAAGTGAGGAAATAACAGAAAGGTGAAGCTGCCCATCACATTACTTTTTCATTGGTAATAAGAAGGCAGTTACATAGTTACCTTGGTAGGCCTTCCTCTCAGCTTTAACACTATTACGGCTTCGTATTTTGCTCACCTGAGCTTTTGTCTTGCCTTGCTCTGGTGTCTTGCAGTTATTTCCACTCTTCTGCATTACAGTTCTGTTTTCAGATACAAACTTGGATGACTCCAGGACAGGTCTGTCCACTGGGAAAGACAGGTTTTCAGGGCCAGGTAGTGGTGAAGCACTCAGTTCTGCAGGGGGACTGTATACCAACAGAGAAATAATGAGTAGAGGAAGGATCAAGACTTATGTGATGCTGGCACCCAGAAAGATCAAAATAAAACTAATGCACTGTAAATAGACAGACAGAAGAAGTATGGTTTAGCTATGCCTGCTGGCATACTTTGGCCAAAAGAATGAAATTCCTTAAAACAAATACCACTCTTTCAAGGGAATCTCAACAACAGTTCTTCTTTCCACCCATGTAGTATCTGTGCAATTTGCTGCTGCTCTTTTTGCTTCCTTTAGCCAACAGCTAAATATCTTGGGAAATTCCTCTACAAGATAGCAAAGGGCCAGATATCCTGCTGTACAGTCCATACTATGGTAGGAAAAGCCCGGGTACCTACCAGCCCCACACAGACCCCTGTGCATTCATGGCAACCTCAAATTCTCCTTTCTCTCATTGCTACCCAAGCATTAGGTAAGCAAACCCCCACAGAATTACAGAGAAATCTTCACTGAAGGATTAAATGACATTCAAAATGAAGAAAGAGTTTTTGTTGCTGAATTCAAGTGGGGAAATATGAGCAGCAGAAAATGTTCTGCATTTCACCACGTTCTAAAAAACAAACACTGAAATAATATTCTCTGTGCAAATTACCATAACTATCATCCACTGGTCTTACTGTATATAAAAATGGGTTTCTAACAGCAATGTACTTACCTAGCAATGGAACACAATCAAGTTTTATAAATGGATTTTTCTCCTCCTTCACACAGGGATGAAATTAATTCTTTTAGAGAAGAGTGACCATTTTTTCCTATTTCAGTCTCACTGAAGCCTCATTTGGAGAACACATGAGATATAAGAGAGCTGCTAGGTCTTTATATGACTAGGGAGGAATCTCACCCTTCATATGTTTGTAGTGCCTATCTTGCATAATCTTTTCCTTTGGTTTCTATACCTAAATATCAACCAAAATCTCAGAGCAAGGAAGGAGCAACTATAGGGAAAAACAAGATGACTTCCAATCTCATTAATCACTGTGATTAGTGGAAAAACAGTAATAATGTACATGTTAACTAAAAGCACACAAAATAAAACTGATCTGAAAGAACTGGAGTGATGAGATTAGCTAATCACTATTGTGAGCAATTCCAGAGGACTTCAATTCAGTGGCACTTGAGTAGAATGACTGTCAGTAGAATGACTGTCAGCACTATGGGAAAGTATTCACACCTAATTCCAATGAATTTGTCACAGCGGAGGCGCTTAAACCCCCAAGGAATTGTGACAGGTACTAAATATTTGCCATGCTTGACCCTAGACGGAGCATAAGAAATGGCATGGAGAAAAAGAGATGACATAAGGAAGGAGGGAAGGAAGACACAAGCATGTTATATTTTATAAGACAACTGGTCATTAGGTTGTCAGCATGGTAATCATGGTTAAGCTACAGAACAATGTGCAGCAATTTTCCATTTATGATTTCCCTTTTTAATGGAAAAATCATGACATGGTGTCTGTCATAACAAAATCACTCACCCAAAGGACGTAATCAAGCAATATCCCACAGCCTGACACATTATTCAGAGATTACAAACTCATCAGAAACAGAAACTCACAAAGCCTTTTTGTGAGTAGGGAAATGCCTCTCCTCCACTATTTCCAGAGCCCTCCTTCTCTGAGCTTCCTTTCTTCTGCAGCGCTCTTGAAACAGGTTGTTCCTGATGGTGCGGAGAAAGTGCTTTGCATTCGCCTTTGCTGACATCTATTGGAATAAGGGATAATAAAGAAAGGTCTGAATTTCCAAGCAGGGGCTGCTCAGAAGTTAAGCACAATCCAAGGCAAAGGCAAGGCATAAGAAAGCAAAGGTTCACCTGTTCAGCAATCAGAGAGGTTAATGGGGGCTGTCTGAGCCCTAGAAGGGGAGCTCAGCTGTATGATGGTGCAGGACCACAGGCAAGGGCAGCTTCCGTTCTGTTAGGTAAGCAAACCACTTTGCCTGGGCCCAATTCAGGCAGCCTGGAAATGCTTAATGCAAGGGTTTGGCAGTTACAGTGATTAAGCTCACGGTCACTATGATAATTCTGCCCAAGTAGTATCTAAGTTTCCTCTTAATCAACTTCATTTGTATGAAGTGTTAATTGACACAGCCTGCAGTTCCTCACGTACTCCTCTCACACAACACAGTAAAAACCACGCTTCCACTTGTCACAGCGGTGTCAGGCTCGGGTACAAAAACTAAGCTCAGTAGCTGTGTTACAGGAGGACACAAACCAATTCTGCCCCAGGAAGTGACTGCTGCAGAACATGGGGCGATCCCTGACAGACTGGACAGGAAAAAAACATGAAGAAAACATTCAGCATGCACCCATGTCATTTCTCAACATGGCCATAACATTACCACCAGGTGTCAGCACGGTAAGGAAAAACGGTGCTGGTATTCCAAATTCCGACTCAGCAGCCTACTCCTCAGTAAAGACAATGTGAAAACTTACCCAGCCAAGGACAGCATCTGATGAAAATGCAAGGTATGGGAAAAGTGGCTTGATACTGATCCTTTTATGTCCCACACAAAAAATACAAAAATGGTATCTGTCATAGTCAGTAGCTTATCTTTTTAATTTTGGTATACAAGAGTAATATTTCAAGGGTTAGTGTTAGAGTAGGGCTTCACCAAGGAAACCTAAGATCAGTTATCCAGTTGTAAAACTGCAGGAACAGTGTGGGAAAGCTCCGTGTCAGACAGTATAGGAGAGGAAGGTGACTTCATTTTAAAACAAAACTGATCTCACTCACTCAAAAGCACTAACATACATGCGTCCAAGTAGTCTTTCCAGCATTCCCACACCAAGGTGTATGAATACATATGGTATGGCCATGATGACTCAGAGTGACTGGGGGGACAAGAGATGCCAGTTCTCCTTAAGCCTCCTGGGTTCCTCTTAAGTTTGACCAAGTGCTGGTTTTAGGATGTGCCTTTAGCTCCCTTAGGAGTTGGCAATGATTGTGATCTTTTTTCTCCTTATTTAGATGTCTTATAGGTACTGGTCTAGTTTTTCACCTTCACATCATGGTCTCATGATGGCATCTTCTGATGGCAGTTTGTTCTTTGTTTCAGGCTACCTTTTGTTTTCCTGATTTGGCTGTCCTGAGAAGCTCTGTGTGGAAGTGCTGTGATCTTGCTGACCAGCTAGCTAATCTAGGCTGCATCATCTCCTGCCTTGTATATCCCTTCTGACCTTCCTTCTGGTGCTTCCACATCCACACACAGGATTCACTCTCCATTCACACCAATTTTAATGTCTCTATTAGAAATCTCTACATGAGAAGTTCAGTTGCCATTTGAATCTCCTACTTTCTCACAGAAGGAGGATGAGGAATGAACATGTATCTGTTTTTTTTAATGCAGATATTAAGTATGCAGATATAGTTTCTCACAGTGTTAGGAAATAGGGTTTGGTTTTCAGAAAGGGAGCAACGAAGTGGCTACAGTTTAACGTTCCCCCAGACAAGAGGTCACTGCAAGCACAGTCTAACATTCTTAAGTTTTGGTGCAGAAACGGGCTACTCAGATAGCTTTCACGTTATGTGCAGGGTTTCAGTAAGGAGATCATGAAGTACAGCTTACTAGAAAACTTTCATGGGTGCTTTTCACCTTGTTTAGTGGCACAGAAGAAGATACTGTTATATAGATCCAAAAAAAACACCCTGTCTGCATCTGTGTGCAAGACCTAGAATCTCCCACAAATTCCCTGTGTTGAATTTCACCACCCATGTGATGAAAGCACAAGTTGCCCACGTAACAAACACAAATTCCCTGTGTTGAATTTCACCACCCATGTGATGAAAGCACAAGTTGCCCACGTAACGGATCCCAAGTAGGTGAGCTTAGTTGGGTCCCTGCTGCCTCTTTGTGCTATGTCTGTAACTCAGACACAAATGAGCCCAAAAGGCTTACAATAACGTGGAAAAGCTCTGAGAGAAGGGAAATTTCGTGTGGGAGTTTGTACAACTTCATGATGAATTACTTTCTGAATGAGTCTGCATTGGGATTGGGAGGAATAAGCACTGGGACGCACTGAAGGCCCTTTCCACAAATTTAAGGATGATCTGCAAATGGCAAACTTGCCATAGAACTCCTTGGGAAGAGGCCTTGCACTATGACATTTCATGGCTCTATTCAGTTATTTCTGAACAAAACACTCCTTCTAAAGTTAGAAGCCCCCTTTTTCCTTTCCCTGACTGACTGTTCTAAGATTAATAGTACTAATATGTCATAGCCATTATGGCTAATACATAATTTCATAATCAATGCAGCTCAAGAGTCTAGTGCCTTCTTGCCTGCATGAAGAGCCTGGCCAGGGGAATGAATCAGTACAATGGGACTGTACCTGCACACAGTGTTCCACAACAGGATGAGACACCTTATGTGGTTTGCTGAGACGGCCAGTGAAAAAGCAGACTTGGCAAAGGTCAAAATTGAAGCACTTCAGACAGCGATACCTGTGAGGAAAAACAGAGGGATTAAGTTAATTCTACACAAGAAAAACCTTGGTGTAAGTGAGCTTGGTTACTGGAAATCCAGATCCTTGGGTTCTGAAATGCAGAGAAGTACCTTTGTTAGGATAATGACTTTCCTCAGCATTCTCTGAATGAAAGAGTTATTTCATCCAAATGACAGTGGACTATTCTCCAGGACCCACTAATGATTCTGATATTATTTATTTGTTGCATTGAAACTCAGTCCAGGGAAGAAACAGTTGTTCTAGCACCATTTTTGAGAGTGCAGTTACATCTTCATATGCTTCTTATGCACCAGGTTATCTCTATTTGCTGCTCTCATGGAACTGTAATACCACTGCATTACTGACATAGGATTTGCAACTTCGCAAAAAAATAAAAATGCAAAAACCAAAACCTGCAAGCTTACTATCAGTGAGAACAGAGTAACAATAAAATGTTTTTCTGAGCATTCTTGTCAGTAGGTAATGGATAGTGTTCTTTTTATACCATCAGTCCATTTTATACCATTACTTAGATGAGTAAGATGCTAAGATGGATAACTTAACTAGCCTGTTAATACACCTGATTATGGGACAAAGAACTAAGGAATGAGATACACAGGTTTAATTGGCTTTACCACTGAATTGCCAGTTTACTTTCAGTAAGTCACCATAATCATAGAATCATAGAATGGTTAGGTTTGGAAGGGACCTTAAAGATCATCTAATTCCAACCCCCTGCCATGGGCAGGGACACCTTGCACTAGACTAGGTTGCTCAAAGCCACATCCAGCCTGGCCTTGAAGACAGACAGGGATGGGGCATCCACAACATCTCTGGGCAACCTGTTCCAGTGCCTCACCACCCTCTCTGTGAAGAATTTCTTCCTGATATCTAATCTAAACCTCCCTGATTTCAATTTGTACCCATTACCCCTTGTCCTGTCACTACAGGCTCTTGTAAAAAGTCCTCTCCCAGCACCCTTGTAGGCCCCCTTCAGATACTGGAAAGCTGCAATGAGGTCTCCTCGGAGCCTCCTCTTCTCCAGGCTGAACAAGCCCAGTTCTTGCAGCCTTTCATCATAGGAGAGGTGCTCCAGCCCTCTGATCATCTTCGTGGACTCCTCTGGACTCACTCCAAGTGGTCAATATCCTTCTGATATTGAGGGCTCCACAGCTGGACGCAGCACTCCAGGGGGGGTCTCACCAGAGCAGAGTACAGGGGCAGAATCACCTCCCTCGACCTGCTGGCCACACTTCTCTGGATACAGCCCAGGATACGGTTGGCCTTGTGGGCTGCCAGCGCACACTGCCGGCTCACGTTCAGCTTTTCGTCCACCAGTACCCCCAAATCCTTCTCCTCAGAGCTGCTAATCATGTCTGTGCTAGTGAACTAAAAAGAAGCAGGATGCAGGCTTGAACACTAGTATGTGATGGTTATTTCTTTCCCTATCTTACTTGTTTAATTAGATTATGAAAAAAAAAAAGTCTGTTGCTTAATACAGCAGTCTGAGACTATAAGGTATCCAAACAATGGTAAGAACTATTGATGTGGATGCTATAGACTACAGTAACTACTGACGCACCTGAGGCCTGTGATGGGGAAAATTTTGCACACTCTACATCTAGCTTGGTGAGAAACCATTTCTGTGGCTGATAATCTGTAACACGTAGGGAGCCACAGGAGAAGAGCAGGCTCTGATCTCAGCCAAGACAGGAATTTTTCTTCAACAATTGCTGACTTCAGAACCTGGAAAAAATACACGTCTCAAGTTCAGCTATTTACTTGAAAAGAATTGGTGTCTCATCTACAATGTCTAATAAAAGCTCTGATAGCATAGATTTTGCATTAATGTAAAATGTTACTGGGTTCTAAAGGTTTTGGAATAAATGCAAATCTTCAGATGGTAGGACTGATGATGAGTCCTGCCCCTTAAAAGTAGATATTGGTGGATGTTACACAGTGACATGCTTACAATATTCAAAATCATTTCCCAGGACATCAGAATTTCACTCACCCCATGGAAACAGCTGCGAGTTGCAATTTCCACACAGGACAGAGTGCAGCTTTCTCCCACAATGGTTGGGATCTGCATCAAGAAGAAAGGCTCAGAAACACTTCAATAAGAAACAGATGTTCCATCATGCTCTGCTGAGATGGTGACAGCACACAGACATAAAGCACCTATAGAAATGCCATTTTACGTATTGTTCTGAAGAAAACCTGTTCGTATTCATACCATCACTATGCAATTCATAGTTTAGTATGTGTCAAAATTATTTGCTTCCAGCTCACTTACTAAAGTGGATCAACATACTATGTTGCCATACAAAATTACTGAAGGACACTGGGATTGAACCTCAGGGGTCATTTTCAGTTCCCATTTTCAGCACCAGTTCAGCTGGAAATACCTGTATGCTAAGGCATCTTTCTGCAACCGTAAGCTGTTCTAGTGAGTACAGACATCTGAAGTTTGCAGTCGCTGTTCCCAGGACCTGTAAACTCAGGCAAAATGAATGCACAGAAGCATTGATTCGAGTGGTTACTGTGACTAAGAAAAGCTCAGAATTTGATTCTTTTACCTCCTTTGCAAGGTAGCTCCCTAGGTCCACAGAGTGCCCTACTAACTTCAGTCCCATAATGTAATTAAACATCGAATGTATCAACCACATACTTTTTTCTCCGAGATTAGGATACTCCTTCAAGATATGTTGTGTAACAGCACTGCACTGACCTTACCTGATTTAAGTCTGTTAGTAGGCTTCTCAGGCCACTGCGGGTAATCACGGCCACCTTCCCATCAAGGACAGCATAAAACTGGAAGAAAGCTGAAACAACCAGAGGAAAGAAACTGGAATCCTGGCAGAGCCTGAAGTGTCTTCTAGCTACGTATTCTCAAACTACCTACATAATGATTACATGATGATTACATGATGATTACAGCCTGTCAAGTAAACCACCCAAAAATGTTCCCCTTTAGTGTTCATTGAACAGACACTCAGTGACTGCTGTGATGATACTTTCTTCCTACAGGCAGGGGAATGAGAAGGAAAGCAAGGAAATTATGGCAATTCCTTATTCCTGGCAGTTAAGACAGGTAAAGATGAAGGAAACAATGAGTTTATTTTCATGGTGTAAGAATAATATTTAAATATGTTTATACAAGATACGCGCTATTTAAACTGAATTGTTAATTCCAAATTGTACTCCGCAAGAAAAAACACACTATGCAGTGGGAGACTATGAGGCCAATATGCCACTTGCAGTCTGTTTGTTCTCCATTTTGAGTATTTAATTCAGGCAGAAATCTTTGTGCTGCACATTGCGCTGGACTACCTTTACCTGTTATACTTAGTTCTTCAAGCACTTTTGTCTAATGTTAAAAAGGCTCTAAAAGCTTCCTGGATCAAATACATAAAATTGTTTTCTAATCCAATGAAGTTTAAAACTAGGGGTCTTCTGTTCTTTTTGGCTAGGCAAATAGAAATTTGCTTTCATTTTTAAGCTCTAGCTATCTTCAAATTTACTATGACAGACTCTGTGCAAAGATGGTTATGGACATTGACGGGAAAGTATTCTTCTCCATCAACCTTTCTCTACAACTAAACAGTCAACTTTATTGCATGGCAGAACTGTATTCTCTTTTAAAGTAAAAAAATTACAATGGAGATTTTTCTCAATGTTCAGTATTTCTAGCAGTGTATAAAATCATGTATTTCTCACCTCTGTATTTAGCCAGTAGAGTGTCTCCTGAAAGGGCAATTAGGGCAGCTGCAGCACATTGAGTTTTGATATAACCAGTTCCAGATCTAGGAGAATAAAATGTTATACAACGTTCACTGAGAATGTAAAAACTGAAATCTCTAAAGAAAAAAATATTATGTTGGAAGACAGCTTCAAAATTCATATCCTTACATGTATGTTCTTATTCTATGTATATAACTGATGTCACATTTTAGTGGTATTTTATGTCTAGAACCCTCTGCCACTGAATATAACCACAGTTAACGTCAAGATGCCACGTAATCATAAACCAAAAGGACAGCCTCTCCTTCAAAGTCCACAAATTCCAAATAAAATATAATTTTATATTCACAATACACGTCCTAAAAGGATCCTGCTCTTTCTTTTGTGGAAAGCCTTCCCAAATACGGAAGGGAAAGCAGGATTACAATCTGGTTTTTGTATTGTATCATCAGGCAGCGTCACTGTAGCCCCAGATCTGCACTGAGCTTCTCCTGGGCTGATTTCCTTTAATTTCACTGCAACTCAACTTAATCAAAAGGATATATGCAGGAGCAGGACTTTAGTTTTGACTGTTAGATCATAAAGAATGTAGTTTAATGTAGATTTCAAGTTTGTCACATAGGCAAAAATGTTTCTGTTGCTTTATGTGAAGACAAAGCACATATGAATTGGAAACCATAAATCAGGAAATCCTGGAATTCTATGTTTAAGATATCACTTTTGCAAAGCAGTATTGCACTTCAGAATATCATAACATAAAACTGTCTTCAAGAGTCTTTATCTAAACTTCATTTTTACAGAGCATACTGCATAAAGCTGCAATATAGTTTCTAAAGTATGAGTTGCATGGGAAATTGTTGGTCAAAAGTTTCTAGATTTTGACTTTATATATTTAGTGTTTTCCAGAACTTCCATAGAAAATAATCCAAGATTAGAGATGAAGTATATAATCAAAACCCCTTATGATGGCTTATGTAAGCTCATTAAGTAAGCTACCACACAAACATGGGAAAGCCCTTATATGCTCTTGCCATGAAATACTTTCCAATATTGGTAGTGGAGAACAGTAATCTACAGAGAAAACATGATTAGAAGAAAATTATAAGAAGCTTTTTCTATCCTATATAAATGGGAAGAAACTAGGGATATTTTTTAAAGAAATTACAGAAAAAAAGAAAAAAAACCTGTCCTAAGAAAACAGAAAAAAAACCCCAAGATAGTCCTGTTAAGAAGATTCTTCTAAATTATTTGCCTACAGTGCACACAAATTACAAAATACTCTTGATGTTTTTAGCTTTGTTTCACAATACACCGGTTTATTCTAGCCTTAACTGATTTTTAAAGTACAAAAAACATCGTTACATGGGACCTTAAGCAGTAGTGGTTGTATTATTAGTGAATAGCAATTACAAGAAAGTCCCGCAGACCACTTAAACCTCACTCACTTTCAGTAAAAAAACTTTGGTCTGATGTGGAAGGGAATAAATTTCACCTGTGGTGAATAAATTGTAGAATGAACTTAGGCTCTGACTTCCAAATCTGATACAATCACAAATCAATCCTGCCTTCAGTGAATTAATTCATTATTCACAAAGAATACATGAGAAAAGTGTAGTCTGTGAGCTGCTTCCTTATTATTCCTAGAATCTATGTGCTGTTCACAGGAGCTAGCTGATCAGCTTAGTTACAGGACAGTAGTTTGCTTCATAATTGGTTTAGGAGCTTTCTAAGCTGGAGAAAAATGAATAATGAAAAGTGAATGGCAAATTGATCTGTGCATGGCTGCTGTCATTCAAAGGCAAATACGGATAGTTTTTCAGGAGTGTATCAAAATATCTTGGCAGTCAAAAGAAGAGCTACTGTCTGTAAAGCTCTTCACAGAAAAAGTTAGCATGGACTGGCAGACATCTGGACTTCCAGATAATTCTGGAAACATCTGACCACTGTTTCTCTCATAAAGCTTTGTGCCTCATATTCCTATAGCTGAACTACTCCCATTGAGTATAACATGAAAAATACCATCGAAGTGTGAGAATTGCATACAGAAATGGAATATGAGTGGCAGAAACAGACTTAGTCTAGCAGCAATTTGTGATGGATTTATGTTCATTCTTCCTCTCACCTGTCATACATGGCAGTTAGCAGGCTCAGCGTGAATTCAGCAGCTCGTGGATCTACCTGGCCTGGTTTTTCTAATCTTGCCTTTTGGAACAGTTTCATCAGCATTCCAGAGATCTGTTGCACTTTCAGAGAAATCTCATTTTCCCTCCATCTCTGTTCACTTGATAGGATGTGCTGAATCAGAGAAACATCAATCAAATCCACTGTGGGAAAATTAAGGGAGAAATGAATGAGGATCCCTGCCTTTTCATGAATGGAAGCTCAATTGTTTTTTATTAGATGTACCTAGCTAAGACAAGTCTGTAAAATGAAATCTAAAACAGTATGCAACATAAAAAGGAAATAATCTGGGAAAGGTCTTGCTGGGTTTATGGATGTAGCAAATCTTGTGAGGCTACAAAGATAGAAGAGCTCAACTAAAATTCTCTGGATGTGATTTTCCCTTCAGGAAGGGAAGAAAATAACATGATTAACTGCATCCAAATTATAGACCTAACCTTTCATTACATGTATAGATAGCATAAAACTATGCACCATTCAGGCCAACAAACTAGTCATCTTTTCTGTGCTACCCTGAAGACTTCACTTGCAATGTTGTGCATTTTCAGAAACAGACTCTTTCAGGTGGAAAATTCAAGATTTTCATGCGTTTTAGCTCAATATGAAATTTACATCCAGTAATTTCAAATTGAGCTAGGCGACCAGAGTTTTGTTCCACAATGCTTTGCTTGCATAGAATTCACACTCACTTCAAAGAGAGGGAGAACGGGTGCTAGCCAGGGGTTTTCTGGTCTATCAGATTTTATTTTGTTTTCATTAATACTTACAGTATTAATGATGATGCCTGTCAGTGCATTTTTGATGACCCATGAATATTTCAAATAAATCAACTCCTAAGAAACACTTGAGAGTTTGACATTTAACAAGAATAATACAGATAAAGATTCATAATTGCCGGTGATGTCTACATAGCAGTGTTGCAGATGGTGATAATTTGATTCTCCCATGCCTTTAGAATTTTACTAATGTATTTCCACTGACATTCAAAAGGGGGAAAAAAATCAATTTGTATATGAAGTACTATCTTAAGTGCACCCAGAGATTCTCAGGTGGAAAATGAGAGAGCAAAGTAGCATGATACATCATGGTGACAGCAACACATTTTTTTAACAGATTCTTCTTCCCATCAAAGCACAGAATCCTATTCAGTTACTAACATTGGCATAGACTTTGTATTGAGCGTAGTTTTAGGGCTGTTCTGTAGACGGAGCTATGAACATCATTGAAAGCCTCTGTGAAAGAAAAGAAACACATTACAATAGGGTGGTTTGCTTTAAAAAAAAAAAAAAAGGTAGAAAACGGGATTGTTTAACTAAAAATCAAAATAATCAAATTTGGACTTGATCAAACCCCACAATATTTGGAAAGAAAGAAGATTTTAGGAAAAAAAAAATTAAATGTAAATTAATTTTTTTCCAATGGCTTTGTGGGGAAAATGGTCTTCTTATGACCAGTGACACCACAAGTCATAAACACAGTATTTAACATAGAGAGCACACTTGCTTCTTTTGGAATCAAGTCTTTTCATGGACCAGAAAAAAGGATATGCACTGTGCATACTTTTGGCCAAGATCATAATGAAATAACATTTCTTCAGAAAAAACAGAGATGATGTTCTACAAGGAGCAGTTTGTCACTCTGCACAGCAGGGTGGTTGTTTTGGATGCGTATTGTTTCAAGCATTAAACAAATTTTCTGTCAAGATCAACATCTGGGACTCGCCGAGAAGATAAGCAGTTTTACCAGAGCAACTGGCTTTTGACACCTCTGTTTAGCTATCCCACTCAAGCTGCTTGACTAAATCCCATACCCTTACATGATTTCAGCTCATTCCTTTCACATCACTAAAGGATGTTTTTCCACGTGAGAAGTTAGTAAGTTCTGAACATGACCTATCCCTGATACTTTCCACATATAGCTAGAACTTAAAGACAAAAAAAAAAAAAAGGGCTTGTTCACAAAGCTTTAGAAACTAGAAAGGGATTTATCAGTTGTCCTCCTGTCCTCAGAGACTGTTTCTCCCTGTATGTCAGAGGAAGAGCTACTCACAGTTAATCAAGGTCAAAGATAAGTAATAAATATGCATAACCGAGTAGAAATAACTCATGAAACTCTACCTGTTTAGTCTGGAAATGAGCCAATCTGTGTGCAATGGTTTCCCACAAATGCACCAGGCTAATGTTAATAGTCAGGAAATTACAGGCTTTTCTGGTTCCCAGATGCTACCTAAGATATAGAAATAAGCCAGTATCTGCTACACCATCTGTTTAGTCCTGCTCTTGTCATACTATGTTTTGTGATATTATTTGGAGACATAGTGTAGCATGTCATACAATCTGAAAAATGAGTTTTGACTTCCATGCGTCATCAGTTCTCTTTCTCCAGTAAACTGATCCAAATCTCCTTTGAATATAACAGGAGAGACTCCCCCAGTTTTCAGTAGGCTATGGATTAAATTCCAAATGCTTATTTTCAAATACAAATGTTAGAAACATACACATGATCAAACTCACACTTTCCATGTGTAAGACGACTTTTTAAGTGGAGGGAATCTGTTTTAGTAGCCATCTGTTACTCACTTCAAGTCCATCCTTACAGACAAAATGTGCCCCCAAAGTAGGGCATTCTGTGCCTGTCAAGCACAGTTCCAGAATTAACTTGTCGGAGCACAGAAGTAAAACAGCAGGTAAGGAAAAAAAAGCACAAACAAAATACAAAATATTGTAGGATTATTATTTATGAGAGGCTATTTAGGGGCACTAAACTCATTTCTCATCGGAATGGAGCTTCCCCTTCAGACAGAAAACAGCATGGAATCATTCTGCAGTGGATCAGATTTCACCTGAAGACTCCTACATGCTCTTTGCTGAGAAGCTGACAAAGGAATTCCTACACATACAGAAAAGCGTGCAGTGATTCCTGACATCTCCAGCTGGTTAGCTGCTAGTTCTGCATTTTGCACTACTTGTTATGTAGCAGATGAAGTACCCGCTAAGATTTTGCACTCCAAAAGGGAGTGTGTGGCCATGCTTCATGCCTCATCACATGTTCTAAATTACAGAGCACAGCCCCTGTGCACCTAACCATTCCATGAGCCAATGTGACAATGGCAAGGAAAGTGCTAGGTCAGACCCAAAAGTAAAGGTAGGACATCCCAGTGTAATTTCTCATTTATGTGCTACAGCACAGAGAGTCTGCAAGTACCATGACTTCATTACAATCTAGTAGTTCTGTTCAAACAGACACAGAAATGTGTGGTGAGAAAAGTTTGGAAAAATTGAGAAAAATCCTTACCCTGCAAATCTGGATCCATTTGAAATGAACAGATGGCATTAGGCATTCTATAACAAAACAAACCAAAGTGTAAAACCACGTTATCTAGACAAAGATATCAAGCCATTCCAATCAAACCTTTTAATATGAACAATTTACTGGGTGCATTTCAGAAATGAAATTAAACAGAATTACATAAACCAACATAATAGTTTTGGTGCCAAGTGCAGAAAAAGCTCCAGAAAATTGCATGCTCTCTGCTCAGGATAAACTAGGAGTAACTCTAGTAACAGCAAAATTGTATCAGGGTGAAAACAGCCCCCAAAATGGTTTCAAGTACAGGAAATTGGATCTTTCACTGTTGAAGAGTTCAGTGATTACATACAGGATTACTACACAGTCCATAGTGCATCATTTCAGGTCAGAGAGGGCATACCTTTACACCAGACTCTTCCCAAGATTCACTGACTGCAATTTCTCACACGTTTATTTCCTAAAATTTTCAAGCAGAACTGGTTTTCAGCTGAGCTGACACAGTTTCTTTTTGAGCTGAGAAGAGAAGAAGGAAGCATAACCATGAATCTACTTCTTTACACAACCCTGAAAGCAAAAGTAAGTATGGCCCTGATGACAATAGAAATTTAATGTATCCCCTCAGGATTTATTACATTAATGCTCTAAACAATGTAAATATTAATTCAGTGCAGTAACTGTCTTTCAGTTAATATTAGAGTTGAAAAACACTAGGTGTAACTGATCTAACTTACATGAGACTCTCAGGGCCTCATATATGGCTTATAGTGGGGAAAAAACAGAAATTAGAAAAATAAAAACTAAATAGTAGGAAACTATCTAAAACTTAAATAATAAAATTGATATTAAACCTGAACTTAAATGAATGTTCACTTTAATACATTTTTCCAGTGAGGACCATTGATCATTCATCATAAACATGACAGAATACTGGCCAAGTATGAAGAATATTCAGTGATCTATAATTCTTGAGTCTACCATAATTATGCTTCTCACCATTTTAATTGGTGAAGGCTGCAACTTTGTGTTTCAGTCTCTAAATAATCTATAAACCTTAAAATGATGGGATGCAGGTTTGCTTTAATGATTTTTTCAATACAGACTATAATGCCACATTTTTTATTTAAGTACTTATTTGAAAGAAATACTACTATGTTTCTTTTTCACTATTCTTCCATTTTCTTTCTTACTAAGGTTCAGAGTATGGACTCAACCCTGGGTTCTGCAAGACTGCAGTTCTGCCCAACATTTATACAGGCAAGTAACTTTGCTTATACAATTACTCCTAAAATGGGTGCAGTAGTATATACCTCTGCAGAGGCATCTACAGAAAAGTCAGTGTAGGGACAGAAGATTCCAAGCAATGAATTAAATGTGTTTAGTGAACGCTACATGTAGCAACCTAAAAAATAGACTTACACACAGCTTGCCTCATGTTTTCCTCCTTTTTTTCTCTCCAGCAAAGGTACATAAAATAAACCAAGAGGATGAAGGTAAAAATACACAGTTTAACCTCACTTTAATTAGAACTCCCTCATTAGAATGTTCCCACTCAAATAAGAACAGATCCACTGACTTCACTGAGTTCTACAGCATGCATAATCTATTAGTATTTGATACTTAGTGTAAGATGACAAGCTCTCTTTCCAGTAGAGCGCAATGTCTAACCTTTAAATGATCCATATGGATAAACACACTATACTTCTGTACTAGGCTACTTGTGGTCTCAAAGTTAAGTATGTGTTTATGTGCTTTACCAAACTGTCTGTCGTGCAACATCATAACATCATACCCATGAACTCTCCCTCCAGAAAGTTATGAAAGGTGTTATTAACATATGTACAGTCTACATTTTCTATATACAAAACTCTATGGAGAGTCCACATCTTGACTGCAGTAGGAGTGCTTAGGTGAAGTGAACAGCATCTACTTCAGTGTTAGCACATCGACTTTATAATGGACATAAATATGAAAGTAGAAGCAGTATCTGTCTGCCATCAAATCTGAACTAACTCTGCTCATTGATACACCATTTCAGTCAGTGTGTTGTATTTCAGCTACACGTGCCCTTTATTAATAATAAAAAACAATTCCACAAGAGAAAAATTACAAATGTACAGGAAATGAATGTTTACAATATAAACTCAGATCCCACTAACAAAAATACTTATGGGCAGAACAAGAGTAGCCTTATTCTTCAATTCTATGGGAATGTGCAAGAAAAGTAGCATGTTTGATTACTTCTGTGTATTTTGTTTGCCCATACAAGTTCTCAGAATATGTAATGTAGCAAATAAAATGCATTTTTAAGCATGCTACATGCTTAAACATGCTACATGCTTTTTAAGCATGCTACATGCTACTTCAGCAAGCTGAAGTACAGAGAAAGACAAACCAGATCAAGTACAGCAGAAATCTCCCAATAGATCAATTTACTTGATCACAGCGGCCTTCCTTCTTTTGAAATCAGACAACATGCGACCAACATTTTAAATACACATAAAATAAACTACAGTTACTTTTGTTTCCTGTGAAGGTTGAAAACATTCTATGTTGTGTTCAAAGGCTGAAACTGTTGTCTCCTCTTAAATATAGTAACAATGCTTACCTTTCTCTCAGCTACTTACTACAGGCCCAGCAGTCAGATGACACTGCCAGAGACGCCGCACTTAAAAGTTGACTTCAAGACACAGTTCTAAAGGTTTTGCTTTTAAATGAGTGCTGTTCACAACAAATGTCTGGCAAAGGCCCAGATCAAAGTATCAGGTAACCATCTAAGCAGTCAAAACAGAGAATGCTAATTAATTAGTAATAAAATTCCTGAATTATTAAAGATAAAACTTCTTTGATCTTTGTTTCAAAGCAATTTTTTCTTATGGTTGGAGTGCAGTATTTCTAAATTAAGGGGGTTTTACTAAGCATCTCCCAGTTGCTGAGAAACAGTGTTGCTATAGAGACTGAAAATGTGGTGGAAGCTGGCACAATAATGCAGAAAGCACAGTGTGCTGTAACAAACAGTTGGTACAAGTACACAAAGGAAAAAAAAGTCCTAGTGGTAATGTCCTAGAATAAGAATTGTTCAGACCAACCAGAAAGCTTACATACTCTTCACTACACCTAAATGCTAGGTTTTATGTAGAATATAACATTTGTACGACACGTGTTTATCTTAAAGTCCTTTTACATAAATTTTTCAACAGTTCCTCTAACACCCAAGTAGTAGGATTCATCAATACTATGAATATCCTGCATACATAGCATTGCTCAGTAACTTGTGAGAAAACAAAATTACTTATTACTTAGAGAAAACCCAAACTTAGTGATGACTAAATCCAACATTGTGTTACAACTGCAACCAACTTTGAATATGTTACCATATTTTTAGCTTCCCTATTATTTTTATTCTTTGTTTATAGCAAAAGCTTGAAAAGGAAACTTTTCCATTCTATTATGTGTCCATAGGGAAGACCTTTATTTCCCTGCAGGCCACTAGGCAAATCTAACTAGAATAATTTAGGATACAAGAGACATCCAAGACATTTGCTTTGTCTTTTTCCTTCCAGGCTCTGAGAAGAAACCCTTTGCCTGTGGTTTTCAGGTAGTGACCAACAAGTCCAGTAAGCCTGCTTATATACTGCAGGAACAGTTAATTTCTTTCTCATTAACAGCCATGCAGAGATGGTACTTGAATTGCAGTCTGTTTGAACTACTATCTCCACAGGTAGAATGAAAGAATTTAAAGAGTAAAAGACTGCCAAATTATATTCAATATAGAAAAAATTCCTTTCCTGTCTTGGAGAAGGAGCTATGTAACAAACCAGGTAGTTTGGAAAGACCACTGGCAGCATCCTTCCCTGCTATGCTCTCCTGAGACATCTGCCCTCAGGTGCTCCTCAGAGACTCAGACAATTTTTGGTGCATACATGACTAGAAACTAATTCCCTGGAGACCGCTTCCTTGTGAAATGAATGATTCCTAACCACTTTCTTCAAGACTTTTTACACCTGGCTCTACGACTCCCATGTTTATTTTTCCATGAAGATACCTGTAACAGTATCTCAGTCCTGTACATGTTGCTTCTCCCATACACATTTCACATGAGAAACTCCACTCTTCCTGCTCCCTTGTGATAGCCCAGCTTTCTGAGCTCCTCTTTCTAAGATCAGTGAGACACCCTTCCTCATTCTGTCCACATCAGCCGATAAATAACAGATAAGCTCCTCTTGGCTTCCTCATATCAACAGTCTACCCCTGTTCAGAGTCTGAACCTCCACTTGAACAGAAATAATTAATTTATTCCAACTATATGTATCTGATTCAAAGAACAAGAAACTTTATTTTGCTTTCAACACTCACATCTGATAAAAAAACCCAACCAAGTACAATAATATTTCATTTAACACAGTCTCCATCTTTTAAGACACCAAAGACATGCAAGTGAAAGTGGTTTCTCAACAATCCTGTTTAGACAAGTATGTAATTATTTGCATGTTTGAATTAAAACGTGAGTAGTCCCTATGAAACTCATGAAAGAAATAAAAAACATGGAGATAAAAATGATCATCACTAAGGAGATGTATGCACTTAGATTTTGTGTAAGAATACATATTCTTGCACAAGTACTGTGTTTCATTACACTTGAAACAAGAACTTGGAGTTACAAAACTGTTACTCTATGTGTGACAATCTTACTCACAGTTGTCATAAGATGAACATTTTAGACATCAAATGAGTTTTTGAAAAAGTTCATTGGTCTGAAGAAATATGTTGTTGGATGTAAATGAAATCTTAGACTCATTAAAGTCAGTAGGAGTTTTGCTTTGGTCTCCAGATTAAGAATGTTATATTCACACTGTTTATGAAATATTTTCTGTCTATAGAAAATGGTTTTTGATGAGGAAGATACTGTAAAAGCTATGACAATGTTTAGCCTTTTTTTATAATTTGCTCTTTTGAGCAATGAAAACATTGGTTTAGGATGGGAACTTCCAGCATTTTCTCCTCCAGACAACTCTGGCTAAAGTGAGCCAGTAGGCAAGGTTTCCATCTCTGTAAAAAAGAGCAAAAACAGGACATTTTTTTGCCAAATTCCTAAAATACTTACATATGGAAGGAGATAAACCAGGCAGTTTCATAATACTTTAATAGTATGGCACCTGATGCTAACGTCACAAGAGCAGGCCACAGCTAAGCAGTTAGCTGCCAGCAGTGGAAAGGCCCTCTGCTTGGTGTTTAAAGCAGCCATGAGGAATGGGACAACTCTACAGAAAAGCAGGGCCATACAAGTCGAGAGCAGACAGGGAAGGACACTCCTATCTAATTGGGAATCTCTTGTCTGGGTAAATCAAGGTCATGATAGGAAAAAGGCTTGTTAGGACCTAAAAGTAGGAAGAAATGGCTTGAACATTGGGAAAGTGCAGGGATTTTGGAACATGAGAATAGGGAAAAAGTGAGAAAACAAGAAAGAAACAAACAGAAAACCCCCCACAATTAAAAGTTCATCTATTCTTATTGTGACAAATGATTCTTCTTTCCTTTATATAATCTTCAGAGGAGAGAGAACTTGAAAAGCAAAATAGGTAGGTAAAGCGGCACAGAAAGACGTGGGAGAAGATGTGGGGTTTTTATTCTGCGCAGGAAAAGTAGATTGTGGACTCAGGGGAGTTTTGCCATGGCAGTATCATGCAGACTATAGCATTCCCACACGCTCCTAAACATTAGGAAAGGATACTGGAGTTGTTCTATAGATTGTTAGTTGAAATTTCTCATATCATTGTGCATGATAAACCTGGTGTGTCATTAACAAACAAAGTGAAATGGCTTAGTAATTTATAATGTAGGGATCTCTAAAAGATCTTTCATCGACTGTAATTGGAAGACGTGGCAGATGTGACTGCCACTTATCAAGATTGCCTTCTCTATAGAAAGTAGGAATATCTTTTTTTTAGCCTACTGTCTTTGTGTGTCTCAACCTTTTCTTCTTCTGACTGCCTTCTAGACTAAACATACTGAATGAACTGTTTGGTACTGGAACAAACAGAATAATAAGAAGTTTGAGTTCCACTTCACAGGATTTTTTCCTCTGTTGGAAATTCAACTAATTATTTCTAGACAGTATAGGAAACTATAGTATAGAATAGCTTCAAAAACATAGTAGGACATATGCTGAAAGGGGTTTTCTGGTAATAATTACTTGACTTAAAATGCTTTTCTATTTACTAATAACCTAAGATAAAATGTGTCGTGCTAAATGTGTTATTTATGCTCAGCTTTTATATTCATGATCTGTGAATGACACAACAGAAACTTATCAAAACATGGTTGCTACCACGCAAGCTCGCCCTTCCTATCCCCATGACCCAGCCACGGTCAGGGTACAGCGAACAAGCACTTGCTATTTATATTTATTCCTAAAGAAATCAGGAAGATTTCGTTTAATCCATTTCAAATGAAAGGCACATAAAATAAGACTCCATTACTTAAATTCTCACTTAAAACTTGATCTCCTCTTCTATGGGGAGAAAGACCCACCTTGTCACAAATATTTTTTACAAGTGATACTATCAGCTCCATATGGATGCATTTCTTTTATTTCCTTTAGTGCAATGAGCTTTTCCTGAATGAAGGGGAAAAAGATTTTAAAAAGGTTTTAGTATCATCTATTCTTTTAATCCACTCTAATTTCTAGCACAAACTTCAAATATGTTAAAATAAAATAATCCTTACTTGTTACTAGTATAACAAAAAAATCACAAAACCTGATTGAAGGTGGAATGTAGAGTTTGGGACCAGTCTTTTTAGTATTTTAATATTTAGTCAAATTAAATTATTTTTGTCTCACTAAGTGACAAGAAGTTCATAATGAAATTATTGCTCACTAATTTTGTATTTTTCTGAAAAATCTCTAATTTTAGTAAAATCTGGCCTTCATTCATGCAGAATCACAGCCATAAGGATCCCAAAAGATATTTTTCCTGGCATAGAACTACTGTGAATAGCACACAAGCAAGGTCAACATCATCATCATCAGCAGCAGCAGCATAGAACATAGAAACATTAAATTAAAGCTAATAATTCTGTTTTGCACAAAGCCTGCAGAACTTGGGGGTGCAAATTCTAGACTTACACAAGTAAACTTATTTTAGCACCTCCTTTTTGAGCAACAGAACAGTCGTGTGTTCATTCAATATATAAATACTACCTTACATTTATAAATACTTGGTATTTATCGTGCATTAGTGCATGCGTGCAGTTTGTATGCCTTAACATTTGGAGTAAAGGTCTCGGTAATCAGTTATAACGCAACGTACCCATAGGTGGCAGAATGGGCATACTACTAGTCACAAGAAATCCTCACCTGAATCAGCTCATGGGCTAAGCATCCCAGAACTTCTTGGGTTGTTTCATTAATTTCTAATTCTGTCATGACTTCCCAGTTACCATTCTGGAACCTCACTGGCATAGAGAAGACAATTCCTTCAGGAATGCAAAACTGACCTGAAGAAGAGGGGAAAAATGACCCAAACATATTATTTCTGATTAAAAACCACATCCTCACTAGTGTCAAGATTAACTCCTACAGACTTGCAAGTCTGCAACTGTTAAGATCTTAGTATAAACAGAGACTGCCTTTTCCAGTGTACGCTAAAGACTAGAGAGTTCCACTTTTACTGTAACTTTGTATTTTAGTTAGAAGTACATGAATCACAGAATCGTGGAATAGTTTGGGTTGGAAGGACCCTTAAAGGTCAGCCAGTCCAATCCCTCTGCAGTGAGCAGGGACATCTTCAACTCAAGCAGGTTGCTCAGAGCCCCATCCACCCTGACCTTGAAAGTTTCCAGGGATGGGGCATCTACCACCCCTCTGGGTAACCTGTTCCAGCATTTCACCAGCCTCATCAGAAAAAAGTTCTTTCTTATATCTAGTTTGAATCTGTCCTTTTTATTTTAAAACCATTAACCCTCATCCTAATGCAACAAACCCTGCTAAAAAGTTTGTCCTCATCTTTCTTATAAGACCCCTTTAAATACTGAAAAGCCACAAGGTCTCCCCGGAGCCTTCTCTTCTCCAGGCTGAACAACCCCAACTCTCTCAGCCTTTCCTCATAGGAGAGGTGCTCCAGCCCCCTGATCATTTTCGTGGCCTCCTCTGGACCCACTCCAACAGGTCTATGTCTTTTCTGTGCTGTAAGACAACTGCTGTAGCAATTTTATATCTTAAAAAGGGGAATTCTTTTCATTTTATATAAGGGTTAAAAGGCTGTTGTGAAATGTTCCATTTATTGGTTCACCTAAGTACACAGGAACATGCTTTTATAGCTTCATCTCTAAGAACTGTAAAGAGTCCTTGTGTAAAACACATACACCAGAAAAGCATTTAAACTAAAAGACTGAGACAATCTGCAACAAGACAATATCAGCTTAAGAGATGCTTGTATCAAATCACAAACTCTGAAGAGTAAAATTGCTCATATTTGGAAGTTCTTATGCTGAAACAAACACTTGTACTCACAGTATTTAATGGAAACTTGTAAAACAAATCATTAAATTAAAAATATTGATTAAAAACTAACATTATAGGTACCGGCAAAAGCTACACAAAAATATGTAAAGCAAAAGTAGATTTACCTTTAGTAAGTATTCCCACAGAAATGATTTCCCCAGGAGGAGAGCCATGATACCAGTATCTCAGTACAGTGACTACCGCATGAGCAGGTAACATTCCTACGCAGTGATGGACCCGGGAACTCAGTGAACTCTGTGCAGATAGAAATTCCGAATGGATCCATTCGCTATCAAAACAAAATATAGTCAAAACTTATTCAAACTTTACTGTTGAAGGTGAGACACTCAGAAGAAATGGGGTCTAACAGAACGTGGCACAAAAGGGAACAATAAGCACTACATACCTATGAAAGTTAGGTCATTTACTCAAGTCACAACCTTATAACATAATATTATTATTATTGATATGTATTACCATCTTATGTGAAAACCCAACCGTGAACCATAACCCCCCGTGCTAGGCACAGTACAAGTATAGAACAGAAATGTCTGCTGTCCAATAAGTGCTGGGTTTAGGCCAAAGTGGGAGCTCCAAAGAGCCAGGCCTGAGTGCAGGTCACATCTGCTGCCGCCGCACTGCATCCGTCCTTTCCCTGCTCCTTCTCTTTCCACAGGAGCCATCTAGCTGCCAGGTATCCTTTTAACGTGTATTAACAATGTGTCTATTTTTGGAAACTGGCAACATTAATGTGCTCAAGCCATATGTTCAATGGAACTCAGGTACTTCACGGTGCAGATATATGTTTAGTATTACTTCAAAGCTTCTTCATGCATCCTAGACATCTAAGTCACTGTCTGGACTTCCATTACTTCTTATCAGCTGCTCATGATATAAGAAAAACACATGTAATATGTAGGAAAATATAGTTATAAGCAAAGTCGGCAGGAGAGTCAGAACTGTGTATAGCACTGGGAATTACTCAACTTCTTTTGCAGACTGAGTTCTTCAACTTGAGTTTTCCAGTATGTACATCACTAGTCTGTAAAGACTTCTTGAAAACAAAAACCTTTCTTGATGTTTATTAAACAGTTCAGATAAACATGGATTAAAATAATCTATTTAGTTTTATTAAAAAAAAAATCTGTTCTGTACCTATCATAAATCATATTCAACAAAGGACGTGGAAAATTAGCTGGGCCCCAAACAGCAGAGTCGTATCCATAAAGTTTGGCATGTGACAAATCAATGTAGTTACAGCCACTAATATTGCCCCAGACAATCACGTCTTTAACTCCTGTAACAGAGGAAAATACATAGATTATTGAAGAGACAGACAAATATTTCACAATGTAGGCTGGACTAGGTGACCTTCAGAAGTCCCTTCCAACATGAATTTCTCTTCAATTCACTGTCTTGCCTTGACAGCAGAAATTATTTGATTTGAAAAGATTCTCCATAACATAGGAAACCTCATCACAAGCTGAAAAAAGACCCTTAATTTATATGTTATTGTACATAATAGACAACACCTAGTAAATACTTAGTTGTTAAAAAACAACAACAAAAAATCATATTGCAAACTTAGAGCAATGTTTTTTGAAAAATTCTGTACATGCAAATTAAGAAGCCTAAAAGTAAAAAGTCATTAAAAAAAATCTACCTGCTTTGGTACAGAAGGAGTATCTCAAATAACATACTGATAGGCTACTCGGTCTATTAACTTACTTTTTCATTAGGTTCAAAAATGTCTAGATTTGTCACTGATGACCAGTTCCTACCCTGCAACACTGAAAGAACCCTGATGCTGAGCAGGCTGTTGGAGCACACCTTTGCTCTGCAATGCAGGACAGTGTAAATAGAACCAAGTTATAACAACTGACCTGAGAAAGACAGCTAATTAACCCAGAAATAACACTACAACACAGTTCTACTATGCTTTCATTATCTGCACAGCAGTATGTTGTCATGTTTATTCACAGATAGTTTGTGTGTCTCCGAAGTAACAATGCACTGCAGAGTGCAAATGCAATCTTGAAGTCCTAGTTCCTGATCCACAACACAGCTCAGTCCTTCCTAGTGTATTTCCAGCATGAAATACACACCAGGAGGGCAGGGCTGCGTTCAGGAGTTGGCAAAAGAATTCACATTCATGTAATCAGGCACAGATCCTGATAGCAGTAAGCATAGAGGATGGTAGCACCTGGCATTCTATACAGCCACGCAATTCATTGAGTGCACTGCTGGGCTTGCATTTCTGCATGTGCATCAATCTGTGTTCTGCAATGAAACATGTACTCTCAAAGGTGTCCATCCTCTGAACTCCCCACGTGCTACCTGAACACATAAATATTCACCTGCTGCATTTATATTCAGCTTCCTAGCCAGCATGGCTTTAGCTGTACTTTCCCAGGATGTGGCAATGGCAATGACATTTTCAGGCTTAATGGACGGGCCGTACATCATAATCATCAGCGCCTTAAGGTTTACAAAGGTTTTTCCTGATGAAATTACTCTGACCTCACTCTTGGCATTCTTCTCAATCAGGGGAGCATACACTTGACAGATCTCACTCACTTCTCTGATGTAGTTCTCAAGGGACTGGACTTCATGGCTTAAGAGGACATCATCAAGAACAATGATAATATCGGCTTGGACAAAAGCCTCATCTATTTCAGTGTGCTCTGAAATACTGCGGAGGAGTGGGAACGCCATGTCTTCAGCCTCCATTACAATACCACAAAGAACTTCCTTAAACTGGTCAGTGTCAAGCAAATGAATACAAATTTCTGTGGTCATCCCAAACACTTCTCCATTTGCCAACAGAGGGATCAGCTGATAACAGATTGGAGATGATGCACTGATAAGAGAAGGATATAGAAAACTTATAGTTAACAACTAACCACTGCTTTTGCGGAAGTATGACATAAATAAACACAAAGATCTTTCTTTTTTATTTGATTATGTTTCAGTAGGCCATTAGCTTGGATCCCCTATTGCTCCTTCCGTCATTTTAACAGCTTAAAATTAAAACAGTTGGGTTCTCCTTTCATTTGAGGGTTCCTTCATCTTATACATTTCAGTTGATACCGTCACTTAAAAGCTGGTGTGTTTAAACAACCACAGTTCTTGTAAGGTGCTCTGTCAGGACTACCAGAAATACAGAAATTTCAAAAGCTAGAACTTCAAAAGCCTCCTCATTTAAGTAGTCCCAAAGACATTTAATGCAAGATAGTTGCAATACAAGATTTCTAGCTTATTTTGTAAATACTTGTTTTTCCCTAAGGTGATCTGAGGTATAAACGTCGCCTGTTCGCATCCCTCACATAAACTTGGGCAAAATGTAAGAAAATTAGAAATAGTGTCTGAATTATGTACTGAATGCTCATAGTGAGAGGCGCAGAACCTAATTCAAATCAGCACGTTACAGGGATTCGTGTGTAACTTCAGGTGGTTACACTTGTTGCACGTGACAGGAAAAAGCATGTTCTTCTGAAGCTGAGTGAAACATCATAGATACTCCTTTTAAACTCTCACCTGGTGATCCAGATCTGCAAAGGCTTGATAAGACTCTTCATCTCTTCCCTCTCTTTTTCCATTTCAATATGCGCCTGCAGGTTCTCCTCAGCAATGTCTGACATTTCCTCACTCGACATCATTGAGGTGATGCCGTAATAGTTCTAAGAACAAAAAGAATGATCTCTAATAAAATGACAACCCACACACAGCAAGGCAACATTAGAAAGGATAGCTTTGAAGGAGGAATATAAATAACAAGAAAATGTAAAGTATGGCTTTACAGTATTAAAGGCAGCTTATTACCTGAGCATATTCCAGAAAATCATTAACTCCTCCCAGAAGCAGACCCTTCCCTCCACGGTCCAACAGTTCTTTCCAAATAATAGGAGATTGTCTGTGTTCCCATCCATTCATTTCACAAATGCCATGAAGCCACTGCTAATTTAAACATCCCCACCAAAATGTTTTAATACTTTTTCACATTTGATAACACTTAAAAGTTACAGCTATAAACATTATCATTATTTCTTCTCAATACATAATTACATGGTGCTTCACAACTTACTCATGTACCACTGTGTGCAAATTGGGGGAAATAACAAAGAGCAAGGCATGGTGATACACTGTAAGACCTCAGCAGAAGAGCAAAAAGTCTTACTTCCGCTTGATTTCAATGCTGTAATTTTGCTCAGTTGTCTTAGTGGTAGTGAAGATAGCAATGTTGTGAAGCAGCGAGAAATCTGAGGATTCCTATTTAGCTGCAGGAGATAAGTAAGCTGCAGATGTTAATTGCTATTTGCTTAACTGTCCGAGTTACTTGGCTGAGGTGTCAAGCAAAATACAAGGTAATAAACATCATAGTACTCTCTATCTCGTGAAATAATACTGCACTGTTTTTCAGTTCCTTATATGGGCTACAGTAAAAGTACTCAGAAAGGCCCATCCACATTGTAAACAAATATGTAAGAATTCATTTCATGCTTCCACTGTAATTCAAAGCTGTTGAATGCCAGAAATGTTCTTGATAAGTAACAACTCGCAAGGCATATGCAGTCAGAGTGTGCAAAAGATTTACAGGCTGAGCAGCCATTTATACATAATAAAAAACTAATAAACTTGAACTTCTTACTGACAAAACACAGCTTTAGCTGGCCCACATTTTGTGCCCATCTTCTGTGTGAAGACCCAGTCCCTCACAACATTCAAACCTTTCCTCTGGCTGGCGCTTGTAGCCAAAGCTGCTTTTGCAGCACCTCCACCCACGTATCAAAACGCTAATAGAGGAGACATACTACAGCTAAGCACATCTGTCACTTTGTGGAGCACTGGGGCATCTACCAGCAGCTTGACTTACTGTGGCTTACCTCCCATTTGTCGGGGTGCTGAGTGATCTTGTGAACCCTGAAGTCTGGCAAGTTAGCCTGGAGATAGTCAGCCAGGAGTTCAGCTTTGGCATAGTAAGGGCAGTTTGCCTTACCTGTGAACACAGCGACAAAACCACAGATGGGAGATTTTGTGACTCATAAGGGCCTAACAGGCCAAATGCATTCTAATTATTCAATTACAAGTAATTAAATGTAACTAGCACCCCTTGAATTCCCAGAAAGTAACAGGACAAGCACATGAGCCAGCAAAGAAAGGATGATTTCGAGGTGAAACAGTCCCTTCAGCCAGGCTCTTCAGTCAGGCTGAGGCGGCCACCCCGGGGTGGGGGGGGACGGGGACAGCACAGAGCAGACGCCTCACGGACGGGTTAAGGGGAGGCCGACTCGGACGCGGCAGACACCGCTCTCAAGAGACTACAAGAACGGCAAGCTGCGAGC
>NW_010241683.1:0-9555 GCF_000690775.1 Eurypyga helias
GACCTAGTGGAAGGTGTCCCTGCCCATGGCAGGGGGGTTGGAACTAGATGATCTTTAAGGTCCCTTCCAACCCTAACCATTCTATGATTCTGTGATTCTATGATATTTGGGTGATTCATTACTAGAGAAAGTTTGCAACTATCCTTAATTGTGATTTCCTATATTCATTCTAGTATGAGTATTTCTTTTTTTTTTCAGTTACTTTTTATATCCGCCCAACAGATCAAGACTTTACAAATAGAACAGGACCTTACAAACCCAGGAAGCTGTAAACTCAGCTTCTGTGTGCATGGGGGGAAAAGAAAAAAAAATAAAGGCAAGTTGAGAAATCAAGCAGTTGGCAGCCAGGAAATGGAGCCTGTCTGTGACCTCCCCTGTTAACAGGGGCCTTGGTGCTTACAGGCTTCTCCCAGGAGCAGCACATGGTGTGGTGTTCGTAGAGCAAAGAGAAGAGCAGGTTTCGTAAGAGAGCAGAACTTGTAAAAGTTGCAGTTGCAGTACCTGCAGATATTTTCTACTTGCTATTTCTTTTCCTCTGTTTACTTCTCTACACACCCCGGAGTCTGCTGCTAAAGCATGGTGCAGAGCAGAGTTTTTTGGGGGGAGCGCTCGAGGCAGCCTGCTGCTGAAGCGAGGCTGGGTGCTCAACCATGAAGTGACAGATTTTCTTGTGCTTGTTCTCTTAAATAGCTAAGGTCATTCCAGCTGAATGCATTCAAAATGTAATCAAAATATAAAGTAATTATATTACAATCAAATTGTAATGTATCAAAATGTAATTTGATCGTGAATGCGATGGGGGGAAGTCCTCAGTGTGATTGGAGGAGTGTTTGGCAAGAATGTTACTGGAGTGGAGGATCAAAGTCGCTGTGTTCTCTGTCAGAGTGCCATCAGTACATTTTCCTGTGGCTCTGAAGTATTTGAACCCATGCAAAGGGCACCAGAGACAATCAGCATCGCACATTAAGCATTGCCAGGCAGGGTCAGCTGGGGCACGTGCTTGTAATGGTGGCTATGGGACACCCGAAAAAGGAGATGCTGGGGCTAATGGAAACAGGATGGGCATAAAGTGAACTTTCCCTTTCTTATTGTACCAATTTCTGGCACTCTAGAAGAATAAGGACTCCCTGATTCAGAAGATACACTTGAGGGCTACCTGTTAAATATAATTAACTACATTTAATCCTACAAGAATACGTTTTCTTCTGAAGTCATTTGCACTTTTGGCTCCGACACTTGTTTGGCAGTATGGCTAAATTCTGCACAGGAGTTACCAACCTGCAGGCTGGTAATTGTAGCTCTAAATTAGCATCTATTAATTTTTTCTGCAAGCCATGCCAATATGACTCATTCTTTATTTACATAATGTGCAAGACATGTGAGCTGGATAACGGTTGTAAACTTCAGAAATCCAAGGATGATGAGACACATTCACACAAATAAACCTAGGGGAAGTCTGTTGCATCTCTAAGGATGCCTCGTTCATCTTTTTACTTTATGCCTATTGGCATAGAAAATCAGCTGATGGAACAGTCTGTTTAAGAACAAAACTTAGAAAAACCTTTATGCAAAAGAGGAAGCAGTCATCAAAGCTTTTCTATGTAATTATGGGCTATACACATCTTACATTTACAGAAAGAGAGGAAATGGAACAACTTTAAACCACATGTTTAAGTTGTGCTTCAGCCAATAGCCAGCATGATTCTATCTTCACGCTTTTTGCTTTGGCCTTAATTGATGTTGCCACAGTTCAATAATCTCTAGTAGAGAGGGGAGGACAAGGGGCCTCTCTACAAGCCATTTTTATAGTGCTTCTCTGATCGTTTATCAGAGAACTATCAGGAATGCTTGCTTCTACGTATGGACTAGCCCGGGATATTGAAGATGTTGGCAGTGTTAGGGATGGGGTCAAGGGGTCCTTTTGAAAAGATAAAGTTGAGAAGTTTTAGAGATGTGGAAATTTTTACTTATTTTCAGATGATGAAGCATAGGGATGAATAAGATCATGGGGAAAGCTGCACTCAACTGATACCATTAAACTATGATCTCAAAGAGTCTAAAAATTCAAACCATGGGAAAATAAAGGGAAAAGACAAAAAACCCCTCCAAGGACCCCTTATGGGAATCAAAATATTAGCCTCTCTCACTCCTGCAGAGACTAAAGAAGTAGTCACTTCTTGTTAAGTGGGGTCAGATACCATGCTCATGATTAAGTTGTTAAATAGTGTGCTGGAAGCTCACTTTTTAATGTTGGTCCATTATAGTCTCCACTGTGTTACGGAGTTTTAGTCAAACCACAGTTTCTCAATGGAAATCCCCAGTGGGCAATGTTTTCTCTTTCTTTTATTCCTTTATTCATTTATTGTACAAAAGCTATATGGAAGCTGTCGCTGGTTTTGATGCTGTTGGTGCAAAGGACAAAGATTGAAGGAGAGGCCACCCAGGAAAGGATCTAATCGTCAGATAAATAATTTTACCCCTTCCTTAAGTTCTTTTCTGTGTCACCCAGACCTGGGGACTGAGAAAGGCTCAGGACACTGGGAGAGGCCTGTGTGAGCAGGGGATGGGATACACCATCTTCTTGCTTGTTGCCTCAATTTACCAAACCCAATTTCCCAATTTAACACTTTCATCAAGTGACTGCTATCCCTTCGCTTAATATGGACTTAAAATATTGCTGTGTACCCTCATAGAGCTGCCGCCCCAGAGGGTCACCTGTGTGAACACAGCAGCGGGCAGAGACCTGCCCCTCTTGAAACACCTCCTCTTCTGCCGCTGGCTTGGCCTGCAGAGCCCTCACATCCCCACCCTGATGCTGGGGCGATGGGTATTGCGATGAAGATGCACTACAGGTGCTATAGCCCTCTTCTGTGTCTGTGTGGGTGCGTGCCCAGAGGAGTGGGGTGCTAACCACTGCTGCTCGCTAGAGAAGCAGGTCACTCCTCTGCGGTGGCTTCTGCCACCCACCGCGTGCTGGTGAAAGTTCCTGGCCCACAGAACACCGAAATAATGACAGGAACTCCCAGTGGTGCCTGACTCTGTGTTGCAGTTTCATGAGCTCCCAATCAACAGGCTTCACTAGAGGGCCGATTTGACTTCTTTTGTTCTTTCTTTTACCCTCCCCCTTCCTTCTTCCTTTTATCTTTCTCCTTTTTTTTCTTTTTTCTTTTTTCTTTCTCTTTTTTCTTTAATACTGCATTAGTACATCATCTTGTTAAACCTCAGCATTTTGCATTGTAGGGCTGCTCAGATACCTGCAAAAAGTGATTGTGCTGTGCCCCAGGATAAGGGAACATGCAGATGACAACTCTTGGCAGAATTTAATTTAACTGCTCGCTGAGGTGGCCTGAAAAGCCTGATATTCAGGTTTGCTCAAAGAGGACCTGAAATGACACACGGTCCGTGTTTGATCCTGTGTTTGAAGAAAATGCCCTCATGATGGCAGACACCCTGCTCACCCGGTTGATCCATGGCAGCAAAGGTGCTGCCAGAGTAAAGAGCACTTTGAAAACTGCTTTAAAATTCTCTGGTTTGTCCTATGCATGGTAAAACTCATTTTACCAATTTCCTTCCTTGTATCAGTAAAGCCATAATAATGATCAGTCATGCTTATATAAAGGGTTTATTTAAAAATAGGGGAATGAACAAGATACAGAAACCAGCTTGATTTTCAGAGGAAGACGCTCAGACTTTACACAGACAGATATGAGGGCTATGGAACAAGTTTCCAAACACAGCCTTCATTTAGACACCTCCATGTGGTCTCCACATGCGAGAAGGGAGACTAGGTCTTCTTTATTTGAGCATGGTCCTCCAAAAAACACCTTTTCAGCTCTTAAAGGAAGTGGAGAACAAGTGCTCACTGAGGACGTCCTCCAGTTCAGTCCTGAGAAACCCACGATCATGGCATGCTGCATGGCCAGTGCTGTGCTGCCCTCCCAGCTGTGCTGAGGAGTTAGTGCTGAAAGACGCAATGGAAGAAGAGGGCAGTGTGTGGGGGAGTGGAAGCTTTGAAGTTTCCAGAGCCTTTGAAGCTGCTTTGGGAGAAGGGACAAAAGGTGGAATGAAGAGGAAAGTACAGGAGATGGTAAAGGATAAAAGTATGACATTTCCTTATGCTGGGGACAAGTGGCCATGGAAGCAGTAACAGGAACTCCAAAACCTGGATGGTCTCTTATTGTCTCACAGCTGGTAAAGAAAACCCTGTGGGTGATGCATGGAGCTCAGTGCAAGAAGCTTTTCCTAGGCTAATTCCTGGATAACTGCTGTTCCAGTGCTCTTGAGTGGAAACACAGAGCTGTTCTGCAGAAAGGAAAACTAATGGAAACCAAAGCCCGTGTGTTCAGACAGTCTTGTAAAAATGAAGACTTCCTAGGAGATTTAGGGGGAGACTGTGAAACCTTCTAGAAAATTGTATTGCATCATTTCAGCAGAGAGTTAATTTATTCCTCCTCATGAGTGGGCACATGACCGCCACCCAGAAGTCACCCAGCAGTGCAGTAAGTCACCCGTTGAAGCAGCCCTCAGCCCGCTAACATTCCCACCCATTTGCTCAGGTCATATCCAGTCACCCTCATTTTACAAACCAAACCCTAAGTTACTAATTGGAAAAACCACAAAAAGGCACACTTTTTCAAGGCTGGGAGAATATAAATACCTAAATTCTTAAACTCTGTGACAATCCTTTCAGATATTACTTGCTGGTTGAAAGATGTAATCCTGAAAAAGTCTCTGCTTCAAAGCACACCGAAATTAGTCACCCTGTTTTTGTCATGCTTCTCTGATTACATATATTGAAAGGTCCCCAGAGGCCAGTGCAATCATCTTTACTATTTATAATTTTGTGAAAAACCTCAGACTCCACCTGGAAGTCTTCTCGTTGCAGGTTATCTTTTTGATTTAAATGTGGTTGTTGATATCTGAGTTTTATTTCACCTTGTAGTTCAGCCCTGACTGATGGTGGTGATAAAGCTCTTTTCTCTGACCAGCTGCAGTAACAGATCCCTCTGGGCAAAGTGGGATGCTCATCCCACTTTTTATTCCTGTCCATTGTTATTATGTGGTGTAATCAAAGATGAGTATTGTCTGATTAAGAAGACCTTCATCTGTGTGGCTGACAGGAGTTTGTCCGACTGAATGAGCTGCTGAAAAGGAGCGCTTGCATTTACCTGGATTTCTCTAAGCGCCTCTTATCTTGCTTTATTGCTGCTGGCTGGTTGAAGAAGCAATGGTTACCTGATAGTGAGATCCCATTTGCCTGCCTTGGGGTCCATGCTTTCATTTAATGGAAGTTACTGAGAGAAACTGTGCTCTGGAAAAAAGTGACTACCAGGCAGTTACGAGAAAGCAGCAGGTTCCCTCAGAAACTTGTCACATTTCTTGGAGTCTGATCAACACGACTCAAGGGACTGGTTCCCACTCTGGAAAACGGAGTTCCAGTGTGCCTATGTGAGGCCTTCAGACACAGCTCACCCATGCATGGAAATGTTTGCCGATAGATAATTTGATATTACGTGTTTGAAATTCACACTGTAGCATAAATTCCTCCAGTTCAGAGGCAGGCATAGTACCGTGCCATTAGACAGGCGACCAAAAATTCCTATCAGCTGTTTGCAAACAGCTGCGAGTTATCTCTGCAGGAGAAGAAAGAAGCAACAACAGCTTCTAGTTATTTGGAGCTGAAAAACTGATTTGAGAATAGAATGTTGTGTTTAGGGCTAGTTCTTGGCCAGAGAAACTAGTTAAGTCTGTAAAAATTATATTGTCTCACTGCTCCCCAAGTCTCAAGCCTACAGTGGCAGGGACACCAGGACAAGGCTGGGAGCAGCCCGTTGCATTTGGGGTTGGCACATCCCTCTTGGGAGCCTGGTATTGATGGCACTGATGGCTCACAGCTAACGTGGGTTGATGGAAGAGGGGGTTCACTGTAGTCAGATAGTCTTTAATGACAATCATGTCAGGTCTTTGCGAAAATCAAATGCAATTTTCACTTGCAGTGCCGTATCTTTGTAGAGGAGCTGGAGACAGCTGTGGAGGCTGTTTCTGTTTTCCATGAAAAACAGAAACAATGCTGCTGCCATGTTCTGCTTCAATGTCACAGAGGTGCCTGAGAGGAAATTTTAGAGACGTGGTTGTAGTTTACAGCTGGCTTGGTTAGGGATGAATTTTCCAACTTCACCAGCATGCTGAGTAGGAAGGACGGCAGTGCAAAATGGCCTTTTTTGCGTCATTGTGAATATACAGCAGCAGGGTGAAGCTTCTGCAGCTGTTTTGTTCAAAGCAGGCCAAGGACTGAGAGGAGGAACATCCATGGCACCTGTGCATTGGCAAGGCCCATGTGACAGCCAAGTCCCCAGCTTTGGCCTCAGCCACCCACATGAAGCAAGTGGGTGCAGCTCCCCTGGCACTTGCACAGCTGGCTGCAGCTCTAATTCTGCATCTGGGCTTTGTGCCACCTGCGAGCTTCATGGCAACCAGTGCGAGGTTCTTCTGTGCGTGGGTGTCTGCGAATCTTCTCCCTTGGAGCCCTCTGGGCTCAGGATCAGGAAGCAACAAGGGCTGCTCTGCTCGCTGCCGTGTCCCTCTGGCAGAGGTCATCCCCACATCAGACAAACCGGCAAAAGGAAACTCATGTCTGGCAGGAACTCCAGCACCTCAAACCACAGTGCAGCCTCTCAGTCTAAAACGTTTTGGTGGCAACCAATGCCAGGTTTTGCTCTAACCTCTTCCTGGGGAAGCATAGGTTTCCTTCAGCTCTCTCCTGTGGGATGGAAGCTCCCTGTACTGGGACAAGGAGGACAATTAATAAAAACTATAAAATGTCTTATAAAATTATTTAAATGTCTTACACTTGGCCACAGTGAGCCATGCCAGACTTTGCTTCTCAGGACTGTTGACCTCGTGTTGGTTTGGGCAGGACATAGGTGCTTGCAGCCCTGCTCCAGAGCTTTGCGCAATGCAGAAATGGCATATTTGCCAAACAGAAAACCATCCCTGGCTTGTTTCATTCTATTCCCAGCAGCCATGGCCCAACTTCCTTCTGTGGAAGAAGTTTATCTTTCAGCGCTTTCTGGTTTTCTATGTAGTAAGGGGAGGAGGCAAGAAGCTGTTCACCAGAAAAACCCATGGGTGTACGGTGTGACTCATCTTCATCAGTACAGGGGGAGGTACCAGGAGGGTTTGCTGTGACTTAATGTGTCCGAGATTATGTAGAGGTGGAAAGGACAGGAAAGCAGAAGGAGAGTCCTTATTTCAGAGTGCCAAACACTGCAGAACTGGACTTTGAGAAAAACTTGGACCTGCCTGCCCAGGTCTTTAGTTCAGTCCAGAAGTGACTAGGCACCAAACTGATCCTGAATATTCCCGTTTAGCCTGAAGAGATTTCTGGTCAAATCCTCATTTCTGCACGTGCCATAGTTTCCTCTTCCAAATACCATCCATTTCTACAGGAAAGCAACGATACCTCTGACTTCCCAAGGAAAATGCTTTCTTGCTATTCTTAACTTTTATTAAAAAAAGCAAGAGTGGACAAAAATGACACCTACTGGACATGTCTGGGTACCTTCTCTAGCAGATGTCTAAAAATATAGGTCTTTCAAAGCATCTGATGACTGCAATGACTCGGCTATTTTGCGGGCTTGAGAATCTAAGTACTTCTATGCTCTAATATGATTGCGAGGTATTGTTGTTTTATTTATTTGCAAAGTGTGTTCAAACTCAAGATGACTATGGGCAAGACTAACATTTCTCAGGAAAAAATGTACAATTTCTGTGGTTCAGTTCCATTGCCTGTAAATTGTGGAAGTCCTGTTTTTTTACCTACTAGATCAGGACAGTCTTGTTTAGTCCTTGAATGGTATTTTAAAGCTGAAGAATGATTAAAGCTCCATATTCTTTAAAATTCCATAATGCACTCTTATGGCCCCCTTTTTAAAAGGGGTAGGAAGGAGGACTCTGGGAACTGCAAACCTGTCAGTCTCACCTCTGTGCCTGGGAATCATGAAACAAATCCTCCTAGAAGCTATGCTGAGGCACATGAAGGACAGGGAGGTGATTTGAGACAGCCAGCATGGCTTCACCGAGGGCAAGTCCTGCCTGACCAACCTAGTGGCCTTCTGTGATGGAGTGATTACATCAGTGGACAAGGTAGGAGCTGATGATGTCATCTATCTGAACTTCTGTAAGGCCTTTGACATGCTCCTCCACAACATCCTTCTCTCCAAATTGGAGAGAAATGTATTTGATGGGTGGGCTATCTGATGGATGAGGAACTGTCTGGATGGTTGCATCCAGAGGATAGTGGTCAACATCTCAGTATCTGGATAGAGGTCAGTAACAAGTGATGTCCCTCAGGGATCTGTACTGGGACAAGTTCTGTTTAATATCTTCATCAATGACACAGCAATGGGATTGAGAGCACTCTCAGCAAATTTGCAGATGACACCAAACTGAGTGGTGCAGCTGACATGCCTGAGGGAAGGGATGCCATCCAGAGGGACCTGGACAGGCTCAAGAAGTGGGCCTGTTTGAACCTCATGAGGTTAAACAAGGCCATACAAGGCCAACTACCACGCCCTGCATTTTTTAATAGGACCTGTAATGATGAGACAAGGGATAATGGTTTTAAACTAAAATAGATTAGATTCAGACTAGATACAAGGAAGAAATTTTTTATGATGAGAATGGTGAAAAAATGGCACAGGTTGCCCAGAATGGTGGTAGATGCCTCATCCCTAGAAACATTCAAGGCCAGGCTGGGTGGGGGGCTGAGCAACCTGATCTAGTTGATGTCACTGCTCCTCGCAGAGAGGGTGGTCTAGGTGACTTTTAAAAATTCCAAAGCATTCTATGATTCTGTGATCCTTGTGGATTAAAATTTAAGAATTGGATGTGGAAAAGGCAAGATATTTATTCTCATTCTAGCAAAGAAAATCTCAACATCCCAAACTATTCTGATAAAAAGCTACTTTGTCTAAAATAGGGTAAGAGTAACTAAATGTTCTTAATCCTAAGAAATATGAATTGTGGGGCCAAACTAGCAAGTCACAAGGTGCTGGTTCCAGGTATAGTGTGGCCTTTGGTTTGGAAGTCCTCATACAGGTGTGTATGCCAAATCCAGAACACTTCAGCAATTCAAGTTTAAAAGAGCCACACAAGGTGTACATCCAAAAGACTTTACTAAAGCACATGCCTCTTCAATTTGGATTTAAGTCCTCTTTTTGGACTATAAAACTGATTCTTGGTGGGGATGTTCAGCCAGGCTTAGATACAAATGACTCTGCCCAGCTACTGAACAACAGTGTATTTGACAGTCTAGAAATTTTGGTAAGAACAGAGGGTTATACCTTCTGTGTTTTTATAATTCCCATAAAACTGTTAGACTGAAGCCATCTTAGAATTGTGGAACCATGGCTACCTAGAATCATTTAGGTTGGAAAAGACCTTTAAGATTATCTATGCCAACCGCTAACCTGGCACTGTCAAGTTCATCACTAAACCATGTCCCTACATGCCACACCTACACATCTTTGAAATATCTGCAGGGATGGTGACTCC
>NW_010241684.1:0-448 GCF_000690775.1 Eurypyga helias
GAATGTCACCAGAGGAGGAGGGGATGAGTGCTGAAGAAGCACCTCTGTATAATAAACTACCAGAAAATATGAAGCGCTATGCTCTGTTTACTGATGGGACCTGTCATATTGTAGAGAAACATTGGAGGTGTAAAGCTGCTGTGTGGCGTCCTACATGACAAGTTGCAAAGGCTGATGAAGGCCAAGGTGAATCAAGTCAGTTTGCAGAGGTAAAGGCGCTCCAGCTTTTGGACGTTGCTAAATGAGAGAAATGGGCAACACTTTATACTGACTCGTGGATGGTGGCAAATGACCTCTTGGGGGGGTGTGCTCGTTTCAGGTAGGACTAATCTCCTTTTCTTCACAATGCTTTCACCTGGCCCATAGTGGCCAAGAGAGTTGTTTCATTCCATGGTATGTCAGGCTCAATGGTTAGGCTCAGTGCACATGCACAATTCTGAGGTGGGAA
>NW_010241685.1:0-18054 GCF_000690775.1 Eurypyga helias
AGTGATTCTATGATTCTATGGTTTTTTACACTCCAAATCAATCTCTTTCCCCCACACATCATACATGTACTTTCACATCTATGTATAATACAGTAATGGTATAATATTAGAAGCAATGCCTGTAATACTACTCTTAGAGGGAACTGAAAGTCCTCAATTTTGTCTTTTGCCTGACCCTGGGCTCCGTAAGCTCCCACTCCACTGACCTGAATGTGGATTCATATTTCCTGTCTTAGACATAGTTCATTTGTACATAGGGCATGGCTGAGTATGAGCCTGCTCTCATCTTTTTACTATTTATTGCTAGTTTGAGACAATAAGGATTTGCATCATTTTTGTGTGTTGTATGGGGGTTTTGGTTTTAGTTCATGGAAATGGTGACTAGAGTTTGGGATATCCATATCTTTTCTTCTGAGAGATGCTTTAAATCTAATTTAATGGACTGGTTTCTGTGCTTTTAGCTTTCCAAGCGTGCAATTATCCCATTAGAACTGCACCAGAGTCAAGGCTAGTCAGAGAGCAACAATTTCATTTTAAGGGAGGGGGGAGGAGCTTTGGGACTTGTGTTCATTTTGATGCTGAACTCTTTCTCACACCCATCAGAAATTCCATCCCGAATAGTTTCACTGAAACAGATACATTTTCATGAAATATTGCTCTTTAAAAGAAAAGGTATTCTAAAGCAAATAAGTTTCCTCTATCTGTAGACATTTATTAAGCAAAGACTATAGGCTGACAATGGTTTCTGGATCGTAGGAATACATTTCTGTATGACTACAGCACTGAACAGTGTGAGGAGGAGAATGAAGGAGTCTATTTCCAGTGATGCTGATTCAGTTGAAACCCAAAACAAAGGAAGATGGTCATAATTTCCAAATGCCATTCTCGGTAATACCTGAGGTCTGTGGTATGTTTGTTGCTATGTAAGCTTTGATAACTTTAAAAGTAAATAAATATGTACTAAGTATTTCACAGAGCCTGCCATGGAAAACTTACTGTAAAGAATCAACACACTGAACTTTGCGGTTTGCATTGCTAACAGCCCGGAGCTAAACGATATATTCACGGTTAATGCAAATGCATATGTTGTCCTTGTTTACCTCTAAACTGCTGATCAAGTCAGTGTGGATCTGAGAATCACTTTGCACGAGTGCTCCTTGGCTAATTTGATTGAAAGTCTGATCCTGCCTCCACCTCAGGCACTGAATATTACAGTAGCTGTTCCTACCACTTGTTTTCACATAGGCAAACTTGAAATAATTGCACTTTTTTGCCTTCTTTTATTTTAGCACCTCTTCATTTCCCCTGATGTCATCTTGCAACGTGTTTTACTTAGTGACAGGACACCATGCTGTGACTTAATGTTGCCCAACTCCCTCACTTCTCCGCCAATAGCATGCTTTGAAGCAGATGTGGTCACCAACAGGGCAGCTGATGGACCTTGTACGTGAAATCTAGGGAATTACTTTTAAAACAAGTATGTATATATTACGAGAAGATTTTTTATAAGTTTCTATTCCAATCAAGTTAAAGCACTAATATTATATTTAAACTTGATGGCTTTTTTTAAAAAACATCTGGTTCTAATCAGGGTTCTTCTTGAATAAGACAGCTATCTCTTTACAGTGAAAAATGGCTATACTATAATGTAGCAAAATAAGTTGTTTCTTCTATGCTTTAACTGAAGTACAGCAGTTGACCAGTGATTTAAAAGCATCTCTTTTGAATGTAGCTAGAAACTGGCTGGCTATATTTATCTTCATGCTTTAGATGTGTCTTGAGAGCTTTGGAAATGCATTGTATGAATTTTTTGGAAAAAAATAAATAAATAAGTAGCAAAAATTATTATATTTTGTTAGCAACTAGAAGTAATACAAGTTTTCCAACCATACTGGGGAGAGCATTTCACCTTTGCTGTGCTGTTGATAGCACAAGCAGCAGTTATTTTGCTTATTAGTATTTAGTCTGCTGTTTTACTGAAGAGCCTGGTTTTCCTAAAGACATTTCAGGCTGACACAGTTTTTCCTTATTGCTCTGACTCCGCATATTTGTATTTTATTATCCAGCTTGAAATCCATTTTTAAGTAATTATTTAATTGATGGCCATTTATCCTAGCTGAGGCTTCTGGAGAAGCCGTTTCTGCCAGCAAAGCCTAAAATAGCCTTAAAGAGGTCGTGATGCTAAGTTTGGTGAAGCAGTATCAATATCCACTTGCGATTTCCTAGGTGAGGTCTGTGTCTAAATGTCAGAATGGATCATGTGAAACTATGTCGGTCAATTAATCACTACCAATGAGCCATGGCGTGCCAAAGCTCCATTTCATAACAGCCTCCTTGTTAAATTCACAAAATCCGAATCCACAAGCCAGACCTGCTTTAAGACCGCCAATACAGGCTACAGAAACATTTGCAGGAAAACACATTTACTGCAAGAAATAAATGTTTCAGGCTTATAGGGCTGATCTATAGAGGTGAGGGGAAAGGGGAAAAAAAATGGAAAAAATGTGGGTTTGGCTTGATAACTGATTCAGTGGAATTGATTATGCTGGATAGTTCTAGAGAAAGGCTTGTAATGTGAATATAAAATAAATCCGTATTAAGTGGTATATATCGCGTAATTCAAAATTAGCTGGAATATGACCTTTATGTTTCATAGCAATGACTGTTATAAAGGATAAATACCATTTATATTTAATAATTCTGCTGCTTTATCTGTTCTTTCATCCTGATCTTACTAGAACCCAAAACACTGGGTAAGAGAGGAAAAAAATTGAATAGTAGCCTGACATACTACTAAAATAAATTAAATTCCCATGACAAGTAAGTCATTGTTAGGGGGAGAGGGTGTGAGGGGGGAAGGGAGAGCGTCTTTTACTTCACTGGCCCATTTAGGAAATTTGGTCACTGGTATGAAGCCATACAGCTGCACACAATATAAAGTAAGTTTAACAGCATATTTGGTGAGTTTATAACTTCCCCAGGGCATTTTAACATTAAAAATAGTGATTGTTAACCTGGTCCATCTGAACTTAAATATGAGCTTACTTTGCAAGAAATGAGGGGTAACATCTCAAGTACTTTTCTTTGTGTTTTATTATTGCTTAAGGGCTTACATTGCTTTATAGCTGCATTTTGTCTGTTTTTGCATTTTTTACTCAACAGGGATATTCAAATCCATGGTCTCAGTAAGGATGGCAATCCCAGCCATGGATTAGAAACATGCTCTTTTATAGTTATGTACAGATATTAAAAAATAAACAGTATATAATAAAATGGTAGTTGGATATGACTTCGACATTAGCAGTAAGTCCATTACGGGTGTATTATCTCTCTGGTGGCTGAAGATATGCACAAGCAGAAAAAATTCTTGTTAAAACATTAGTGTCTCAGAATGACAGCCAAAAAAACACTAAGAAATATTGAAAGGCACATGAGAAATGGTGCTGAAAAGAATTACCATTGCCTTATAGGACGAAGTAGATTACAGGATATTAAAACAAGGTCCCATTTAAAAAGCATATTTCTGTACATATATCGACCTGTCTTTCAAGACAAAATTCTGTTTTCAGATGAGTACACAACTGGAAACACCCAAGTTTTAAAAGCCATGGGTCAGAACCAAAAAAAAAGGCATTATACTGGCTTAAAGATAAGGAGATTTTAAAAATAATAGCACTTATGGTTGTCTTTTTTCTTGCTGATTCATAAGCCTCTAGGTTTCATAGTGTCCGTCATTTTTCTTCAAATACAAAACTTCAAAGATTATGCATTTATCTTTGAAAACTGAGATTCTCGTGTACTTGCTCCTGGAACTGGGCGTTGGATGAAAACGTAAACCCCCCAAATATTGAAATTATTACTAGAATTTGGCAGCGTTGTGGAGGTGCAGGAACCAGCCGAACACTGGTGCGGCACTGCGTGCTTCTGTGTAGCACTGGCAGAAATGGTGCTTCTCCACCAGCGCTCCTCTCCTGAGGTGGTTCTCATCAATACCAAACAGGCACAGTGCGCCACACAGATAGGTCCTAGTGCTCGCTGTTGGCAGGTACTCGCTCCATAGTGCAGTCACTGTTCTGATTTCTGTTTCCATGCTCTGCTATTTTGCCATCTTAAGGAGCAGTTAATTTTTTTTTTTAATCTTTTCAGACGAGAAATGAATTTTTTCCTCCTGCTTCGTAAGTTTTCTTTGTCCCCCTATTAGCTAGAAGTGAAATCACACTGGTGTGACTTGCCGATGTGTTTGAGGGCCGTTTAAACTTGTGAGGATTCTGGAGCTACCACTTGCTATTTAAAAGCCCTGTCTTCTAGTGTTCTCGTACCATAGCCAGACGTGTCGCTACTTCTCGTGTTAAGCAACGCTAAGGAGATCTCCATTCTTCAGGCCACAGCGGCTCCTGGAGAGCTTGTGCTCTTTTTGCTGGATTAGCTTAGCTTCCATATGTGGGCACTGAAGGTGGAACTTGCATCCCCGTGCAAAGCCTAATGAAAATAGTGTTGCCCAAGGCACTTGGTGTAGGGCTGGGAGGGAGCAGAACACCCACTCGGAGGCATTGCGCGGGGCACAGGGCAGCTGCTTCCACCTCCCCACAGGGGCTGCAACACCCTCTGCTGAGAAATTCCTTGCCAGTTTGTTCCAAATTATTCACAAATCCCCTGGCTGGCTTTCTGCTACTGCTGCAGCTGTCTTCAAGGGCATCTTCTCACACGTCTCCCCCAGGGAGACCCTTGCCTGTTTTCCTAGCTTCTCACCCACTTTATAGTGGAGAAGGGGAGGGTGTCTTGTTAGACCCTGTGGCCTCACCTTCCATGGGGACCTAACTTGTATTTCTGACTACTAAGCACTTCAGTGGTGCAATAGTAGCAGAGTTAACCCATCCTTGCCCCTGTCTTAGAACTTGGTTGCTGTCCATTCTCAGTCTATTAAACCCCACTAATAATGATATTCCACACCTGCTGCATGAAAAACCTAGTCCCCGGAATTTATAAAGGCCTCAGAATATCAATTATGAATTTTAGGGGGTATAAGGGTGTGTATGTGTGTATATATATACATGCATGCATTGTGTGTAATTTATATTTGCAGTTCAGAGCTGGTCTGAAGGAACAGTATGTAATTTATCAAAATGACAATCCTTGGGTTTGTTTTTTGACTGGCTGTTACCACAGAGCTGAGGATTGGGATGTCATTTCCTAAAGCTGCCTGCTTAAAAAGAATATTCTATTCTATGTTCTATTCCATGTGGACAGTAAGAAAAAAAAAAAAAAATTGTATACTCACATCAGCATCTTGACCCTGTACCAGTAAAGATAACTATTGTCCTAGACTTAAATTAAAGTAGGATCAAGTTTTGGATGAGAATGTGTGGTTTATAGCATCTTCTCAGGGAAAGCTCTTGTAATTCTGAAAGCATGACAAATAATAATTAATCTTAAAAAAATGTAGAAAAGTTCCTGATGTATGTAATGCATGTAATAATATGTATGTAATAAGAATAATAAAGTTCCTCATGTATGTAGTAAGTATTATTGCCTACCTAATTTCATTTGGTATAAACAAATTACTTATTGATTTAACCACTTTTTAATTGTTCTAATTATATGGAATACCCAAGCAATTTGAACTTAACTATGTTTTGGTTTCTGTCTTTGTTTTCCTAATCTCTGGTAGCTGAGATGAACATTGCCAAAGGCTCATATTTTGTTGTCTCAACACATTTGGCCTAAACTGTGCAGAAGCTTAGATACATAATGGTCTTAACTATTGTGAGTTGTTCTATTGGAATAACTGAGACCACCTTTCTCTTTTTTCTTTTGAAATGCCAAAATGCAACAGGATCCTGTTTAGTAAATAATGGATCTGAGGGATCCACTATCCAGTAGATCTGAGGGAAAATTCTGGCCTGGGCAGAAAAGGAATGAGAATGCATTGAGCATTCAGATCAGCAACAGCCAGAGCAGTTTGTCCAACTGCACCTGCTGGCAATGTCCGAGATTTGCAGTATATGGGTGTATCTCAGCAGATCTAATATAATTTGTTCTTAATGTACGTACAGGTAGAAAAGAAAAATATGCATGTGCACACAAGCACAAACGGCGGTAAATAGAATGGACTGGCAACTGATCAATAATAAATCAGGGTCCACACATGAAGGAGGAAACTGTGAATCTGTCCAGAAAATAAATGTGAATTTCAGGCTTCTATCATACCTAACTACTTGGACCTGTCACAGGGGTTTTGAAGCAATGATGTTATGCAGTTTATGTGAAGAAGACAGACCAGGCTACAGTCCTCTTCCTGGCAGTGGGGGAAAAGAAATCCAGTCTTTGAATGGTCTCTTAAGAAGCTTTCCAAAGAGGTGGACAAAGTGAGATTCACCAGGTTAAGTCTACATTTTGTTGAGTCTCTGTGCATCATGTCTTTAAGAGATGTTCACTTCTGACCATCTACTTAGCACATTCATGCTGGTATGTCATATCTTAAGTGGGGAAGCATCCTTTTCCATGGGCTTGGTGAACGTGATGTGCATAATTGCATATAGCCACTTAGAATGTTTCTGGGAAGATTGTTTCCCTCAGCTGCTGCTTTCAGCATGTCACATGTGTCTTTGCTGGCTCCTTTTCCTCTATCACATCAAGCCAGTGTTATTTGTCTTCACAGGGCTTTCGTGTCTTGTATTCACTCTATCTGTCCTCTCTCCTTCACTATTGACTGGCTGACTCCTGCTTGCAGCCACCTTCTGACACCCACATTCAGCACCCACTTCTTATATCGAGAGTAGAGGAAAGTTGGAGAGATGAAACTGACTGGTTTAAAATTTGGAGATGTGAATAACCTTTCTTCCTCATTACTGAGTGTGGTATTTCCAAGTCAAGAGCATATATTGATGAAGGGGTAGACATGCCATGATGGCTCTAGCACCTGTGCACTAGTTCACCCATCACCTTGCAGCACATTAGAGAGCATGAATGGAAAGCCTACAGAGAAAAGGGTCAGTGAAAACGATGTCTTCATCCTTAGCTTGGATTTGGTATGACTGCCCATTATCTGGGTTAGGATGGTGAAGTACCAGTCTCATCAGTGTCTTTCAGAGTGGAGTCAGAGCATCATTAAGGTTGAAAGGAACCACAGATCTTCATCTAACCTCCATCTTAGGGCAGTTGCTCAGGGCTTTGTCCAGTTGGGCCTTGTAAACCTCCAAGGACAGAGATTGTGAAACCTCCCTGTGTAACTTGTTCTACTGCTTGTCTTGCCTCATCACAAAACTGTTTCCCAGCTCCAAGCTGACCATCTTGGCAACCCTCCATTGGGCTTAGTCCAGTTTTTCAACATGTTTATTCTGCTTTTGGACCCAAAACTGGACATAACATTCCAGATGCAGTATAAGAAGTGCTGAGTAAAGGGGAATAATCACTTCCTTTGATCTACTGGCTATAGGACTTTTAATATTGTTCTGGATGCTGTTAGCCTTCCACGCTACCAGGGCACAGCACTGGCTCATGTTCAGCCTACTGGCCACCAAGACCTGGGGTCTGTTTCAGCAAAGTTGCTATCTAGCCGTGCTATATTTCAACAGTTGATTAGCCTGTCCCATTTGCATCTGACCTTGTTGAATTTTACAAGGTACCTGTTGGCCCATTCCTCCAACCTGTCAAGTTCCCTCTGAATGGTGAAAAATATCAACTGTTATTGATTAGGGAGCACCCCATCTCCTCCTCCAGGTCACTGATGAAGATACTGGCCCAGGATTTTAGTGCCAATAGTTTCATGCAGTCTTGTCTCATTACCATAGCTCTATTTGTAAATTTTAAAAAGATCCATAAACATTACCTTTTAAAAACCCAGATCATGAGAGGCAAAAATGAAGGTGTATAGTAGAAACCCTTTGATCAAGTAGGGTCACATTGCCATGAACTGTCCCAGTCCTGGACCTGACCTAATAATTTTCAAATCACACTGTGTCTGAACATTAGAGAGGAAATAGAATGTCACTTTAAGGTGAGACCATCCGGCACCCTTAATTATGATCCCATTGTAGCAAACCATAATATACATATGTATATAGAGAGTATATGTATATGTATATACATATATGTATATGTATACCCAGACATACATGCATCTAGAGTTTTCTGGAAAGAATGTGTTTTATGGCAGGAACCCTCTGCGCTAAATTTCTAAATGGAGTGAGCTTTTCCAGCAGAGTTACTGACCTCTAAAACAGGGTTTCTATCACAAAAATGCTGACATAACCTTTAACTGTAGAGCCATGAACAGCTTTGTTATATTACTTGTTCCTAGCTTATGTCCTTGCTCTGGAAACAGTGGTGGCATTGTCTGCTGCTAATCGTGTTAAGGGGTTGGGGAGAGTTGGCACTGATATCAGAAGGGAAAAATAATTTTAAATTAAAAATTCACCTTACGTGAGTCATACAAACTCAGGGGATTTTTAGATGAATGGCTTTAGTTTGGGTCTATGTATATGGTACTCTAAACTTTTTTGCACGTTACAGATATATCAGATGTAGTAAATTCTTTATCAATCTAATATATGTTTAGTATTTTAAGCCCCCCTTACATTTATAAATCTGAGTGGTGGATCTAATCACCTTTTTTATGTGCTGTTTTTCCTCAGTACTTTACATAAGGAGAAAGTAAAGCCTCACACAGCATTTCCAGCTCTCATGATTTTAGTGCGGGTCTTGCAGTATCTAGTGCTTTCTTAAAGCCACAGCTCCTGGAGCTAGATGAATACCTCAAGATCTCAGCTTTTTTGGCTTTGCGACCCTTGAGATTTTCAACAAAGACTGAAAACCTGAATCCTAAAGATCAAAAGTAAAAATCAAAGAAAAAAAAATCTGGAAACTGCAGTTCTGAGTGTTTTTATGGCTTTTTCACATGCCTTTTAAAGACTTGTAGTGGCAATACCTTAAATATAACCAATTCGTCTGGAACTGCCTGGAATGCAAATTGCCATCAGCACTCCAATTATTAATGCTATCACCTAGAGGTGTGCAAAATGGAGTCCTATGACTAGTTGTTTTTAATTTTTGCATTCAGAGACAGATATTAATCTTGTTTTGGGATTTATCTTTTCTAGATTATCGCAACCTAAAATGCCAGATCAGGACCGTCCTTAAAATTCACACTGGGAGCCAAACTGTTTTTTGTTATGCTGCTTCCAGACATATGAGGGTAGTCTCTAACATTTTATGATAGAGCAAAATGATGGAAAACTTGGAGTTTTTAATATGTTCAGCATTGTGAAGAGCCCTTCTGCTACAGATCGTGGCTGATACCGTCATTAGCCTTGCAATCAGTTCAGCGAATGGACACCAAATCTGAAAGATACATAACACTCTCGTGCTAAAGGCTTCTGTTGAGCAGCCTGTTACTATTGTTTTCTTTCCAGAGCTGCTAATTTCCAGAGATAAAGAACTGATTGCTCCTAGTGAGAAATGCAAAGGAGCTTGCAAAAGCTATTAAGTGTGGGAAATTAACAAACATGGGAAGCAAATGGCTGAATATAGGAGTTTCAGTCAATTAACTTTTTAACAAACAAAACCTTCACCAGTTCACCACTATTCCAGCTGTTCTGTGTTTGGTGTCAAGCTAAGTGTTACTTAATTTTGGCCCGGGAGGACAGGAGGAACTTTGTAAGGTTTGCAGCAGTTATATTTTTCATGGCTGATTAGCCTTTCCTTTTCTACACGCCTAAGAACGTTTTTGCCTGGGCTATGTGGAAAGTACGAGTTAAAACAGTCATCTAACGGAGGGACTTCACCACGCTGTAAAATCTTGTTGAGGTGCCACCTAAGCCTTCCAGTGCAGAAGTGAACACAGGCAAACCTGTGGTGTAATCTGTAAACACAGCCCAATATGCAATGTGGTCTCCCTCTGTGATGAGGTGGTGGGTTATGATTTTCTCTTTATTGACTACCATCCATCTTCAGAGGCTGCCCAAGAACAGAGCAAGAGCTGAAGGGGCTTGACTTTTGTCTTAAGATAGCCAGAAGGATTGGTTGTCTCTTTGGGATGTGAAGAGAGGCATTTAGAAGTAGTCTTTAATGTGTGACATTACCAGGTTTCTAAGGACTGAAGAAAGTCCCACTAAGCAAAGGTTTTTGCCTTCCATGTGCTGCACAGTCCCTACACTTTCTCTCTGTACTGTATAGTTTTAATGTATTCTGAAATCTTGTGTAACCTGATCACTGGATAAGATGATATTCTTAAGGACATCGACAGCCAGCTACTGAAAGGGTGTGCCGCCATAAAAGTGCTCCTTTTTGTTCTTGCTGAATAAATGCATTAATCATAATTCAGCAGAAAAATAAGCCAATCTTTTACAATAAAACCATCTGCCCTTTATTTCTTTAATTCAAAAAAGAAAAAAATCAAATTGAAGTTCCTTTAAAATTTTCCATGATGTGTGTTCCTCTGCTTTCTTTTTCTAGTTTCTCTAATTGTACAAAGGAGACTTTGATTGATTGAAACCCCCTAGTAAATCTCTAAGTCCTTAACCACTTACTGCTTACTTGATATAGCATTTGCTGTTGTTTATAGTCTGCTATCCATGGGATTGGTTTTCGGTGTAATAAAGTACTAAAAATCTCATAGAGTTGGATCAACTTGGGTGTTCTGCGGTTAGCGTGGTGGTTGTTATGCCTAATTCCCACAGCAGAGAGGGGGAATTAGGGGGAGCATCATAAAGAACAAAAGTTAGTGGATTGCCAGCTGAGTAAAGCCCTCACTGTGAACAGGTTTGGGTAATAGCAATATTTCTAAAGGGGAGGGTAATGACACTTAAGTGAGGTTGGTCTTAGTAAGCAGTTGCAGGTCTGGATCCAATAATGTATCATTTACTGCGTCTGGAATAGATCGCTTGAATAAATTAAGTGAACTCTTACCCTGCTGTGAGCTTTCTTGCTGTGTGCTCTGTGCTTATTAGCCTCCTAGCCCCTAGTTTGACCCTGTTCCTTTCTTAAATTAATGCATCTCCAATTCCCTAATCTAGCTCTTTCTTTTTCTTTTTTTTTTTTTAATCTCATGTTTCTTTGTTTCCACCCAACTTGAGGAAATAGTTGAGAAGTTTTCAACTGTTTACCCAGAGGCAAAATTAACAGGTGCATTCAGGGTTATTGTGAGGCTCATCAGATGCACTGAAGGTTTGGCTCAGTTCCCACTCTGATAAACAAAACAGTATTGTAAATTAATTGAAAACTGACCAAGATGAAAGTATCACTTACCACATAGGTATACCTCTGAAATTTTATTTTTTTATTTTTATAGTGACAGAGGGGCATTTTAAAAAAGGCATTTTATCATGTCAGGTGTCTTATTATCTATGGTGAAGACAGAAAACACTAATGATCCAGATTTGGTGAGGGGGTAGTACTAAAAAAAAAACCAAACAAAAAAAACTTTTTAGTTAGTCATAGCGTTTTGAGACATCATCAGCTTAGCTGACAGTATGACAGTCAGAGAGGACTTTTTCAGCTTTCAAGTGGTTCCTCCTTTATTTAAAATGGGGAACACTTTTAGCACAGAAATACCCTTACCACTGTTCATACTGATTTTTGACAGACATTCTTCATTTATAATATAGCCCTAAGCGTGTGAAAGTGCATTTGCTGTCATTTTCCTGAGCTGATTTGGAAGAATTTAGCAAGCACAGAGAAGAGGGTGGAAAGGTTAAGAAGAAATGCATCATGATACGTGTTATGTCTTCATCCAGGGATCACTTACAGGAGATTCTAGCCAGTTTCACTTTATATTCAAAAGCTTTTCAATGGGGACAAAAGCTCTTTAAGATTCAGCTTCCTCATTGTGAAAAAATAAACCTCATATTTTTTTGGAGAACACTCTCTCACTCCAAGCACTTCTAGTACTAAAGACAAAAGGCCTTGAAAAGTTCTTTGTTGAAAGGAGTTTTGCAATCACTCATGTGTCACAATATGTGAAGGCAGTCTAGTTTATAAAATATCAGGAAGTTCACGATGAGCTGTTTAGTGACCTTGTAATAATCCGTCATTTCGGTCAGATTCTGAGGCATCGGAGCCTTTTAATGGTCATTTAGAAAATTGAATTCAATAAGACCGGAAAAATAATTACTACTCTGTTTGGCAGATAAGGATATGCTGGAAGATGCAAGAATTCTTTGGGTATTTCCTTATGATGTCTTGGAGAAAACAGATTTCTCAGTGGATTATAAAATGGTCCATATATAGCAACAGCATCGATTCCAAAAACTATTTCTCTGCTCTATTTGTGTTTGTTGACTGCCTTATTGTTTTGGGGGGAGTGGGTAGGGCTGCCCTCTGATACTAAAATTCTGGAGTCATTTGTAGTCTGGAGAAGGGAATAGGACTGCAATAATACCTTTATGATGCAACAGTGAACGGTGGTGTAATACATCGCATGTAGTATGCAGCCTTGGTCTCCACACCTGTACTCTGCCTGATAACCTCTTCCAAAATGTGGTTAGGTGTTCCAGATGCCACTGTAGGTTTGCAGAACTCATCATTAGAAGATATGATTATAGATGTTGTCCCCTAACCTTTTCTAGCTTTGTTACATCAGGTGACTTTGGAGGCCAAACAGGGAGAACGCATGCTTCAAGTTTTGTTAGCTAACATATGATATCAGTAGTGATGACAAGACAAACAGAACTCTGGAGCAGCTGAGGACGCCCTCTCCTCTTCCTCGTTTCTCTATCAACAAGGATCAGTGCAGGCCTGAAATTACTTCGATATCTGTGCTTCCCTGCAGGATCCTGTAGCAGCATAGGCTGCACTGAAATTTGAAATTCATGGACAAACAAACCGGCTTACGTTGTTGAAGACAAATGGGACATTTCCTCATTCGTGATTTCTCCACTTCTTATACCCATGTTGACAGGTTTCTCACATAATGTTATCTTGTCTGTTATTTCATTAAGTTTTCACCTTTAAGACTGCCACTGGCTTAACTCCTGTTAGGACTGTTCCAGAGATTTTCTGAGCATCCCACAATATTCCTACTAAAAGAAGAAGAAAAGGGAAAGAATGTACAAAAACGGGTTGCCTCTGTTCCGTTTTGTAGCTCAGGTAATCGGTATGATCAGAGAACAGATGGTTCACTAGTTAAGATATACAAGCAACGGCTGAGCGATCCAGCTGTACCTGTGAAAACCAGAACGATAGGTTTTCCTTACAGATCAGCTCAGACTGGAAGTGGGGAAGGATGCAGCGTGCATCTAACTCCATGGGTTTTTGTAATACCACAATGGGAGGCTGGTTCTGTCTCACAGATACTGGTTCTGCAGTTTTTGCAACACCGCTGCAGATTTTTCGACCAGGTTTGCAGAGTTTGGTTGTGCCTTTAACGCTTTTGCTCTTAATGAAGTTTGAGTATATCTGCATGATCCTTTTGTCATCCCTCTGTCACTCAAGATGCTGCGTAGGATTGTGGTTGCTTCAGAGTTGGTATCTTTGAGATAAGTAAAAAGAGGTAAGAGCCTCTCAGTTGCCAATCTCCTTAACGTTAGAAGGAAATGCTGTTCAAAGTGCATCTCTGTTGGAGATCCCATGCTTTCTTTCATCCTTTTGATCACCATGAAGTAATTCATTTAGCTGTCAGAAAGGTTAATTAATATATCACTGAAATTCATGTGGACATTGTTCAGTTGCAGTGTTACTGCTCTGTGTACTATCCAGATTCAAGCCTTGCTATAATGTTTACTTTTCGCTCTCAGTCAAGAATTTCTTCCAGCTGTGAAGAACAAAACATGGCGTGGTTTACATTTTTATAATTGAAGTTGGAACATACAGCTATAGATATGGGGATTTAAGAACATTATTTACAGGAATTTATGGACAAACTGATATGTATTTGTATGATTATTTATTATTATTGTTATTATTAATCATCATCAAAACACTTCTCTCATACCCTGGAGAATTTCTTACATTGCACCTATTTATGAACTCTCTTACTGCAGAAATGAGAAATACTTTGCAGAACCAGTGAATTTTACCTTTGTTTTTAAAAAGGACAAGGTGAACCAAGGCAAGTCAAAGTGAGTAGCAGGTTCTGCTGCCTTTAATAAGGGAACTGATTTTGTGTCCACTTTCATCAATGTGTCACTTAGACATTACAAAAATGCTGTGGGTTTTTTTCCTCAAATTGATGCTTAAGTCTCATGCAGAACAATACTGGGATGGAGACTATTGACTGAGCAGCTAAGGTATCTCCGAAATGTCTATGCTATTGCATGCTGAGGGACACTGTAATTTTGGCAAATGGAAGTCATATTCCAGGGGCTACCCTTGTGGAAGATGTTTGCCAATAATTCCTTCTACAGTAATAAATAAGACTGTGCCCACACTGGGGTGGGAGACGAGGGGAGGGAAAAACATTGGAACATGTTTTTGAATACGAGTAGTTCCACAAATAAATTTATATTGAGAATTCAGAAATTGCAGAAAAAACAGAACATGCATCATCAGAAGATGTGTTCCTGTGTCTGAAGCATCTCTTAGACTTCCAGAAAAACATCATGTTGTAAATCATTTTGATAAGTGTGAAATGCAAGTGAGAAGATTCATGTAGTGTAGCTGGTTTTAAGAGAAGAGAAACCAGAAGCACAGAGGGTGGAGGGAAAAATGTTTGAATAGCAAATATGACTAGAAGAGTTTGGATTAGACAAACTCCAAAGGTCCATTACAATCTAAATAATTCAATAATTCTCTGATCATTAGGTAAGTTGGATGCTACCCCTTTCTTAAAATTAAGTATGTGCCATGTACCAGATATTTTAAGATTCAGCTTCTCATAGGGCTCTACATCTCTGAAAAGGGTGGTTCTATGAAAAAGGTTTTAGTTAGACTTTTTGGGGTTTTTTTTTAATTTGCTCAACACTTGAAGATCATTTAAAGTATAAAAGTTATGTATTTGCTTTGGGTGTACTTCTTACTTCTCTTTTCTCCCCTTCCACACAGGCATTGTTGCTCACTAATAATTTTAGAATACAGCGATGAAGGATTGCTTTTTTTTTTTTTTAATGTTTTATAGTTTGTGCCCATAAGAATGCATTGGCTTGACATACAATGTATGAATTAGGGTTGGGTTTATTTTTCTTTCAAGAGGGAAGGCTGTATTTCTTGTTAAAATCAGAGATGTCTAAAAGGTATAAGTACATTATTATTATTTTTACTTCAGCTTTTCCCATAGATATGAAATGTGCCATTCATATGGTGCAATGCTAATAGTGTGAAGTGCAAGCAAAGTTTTCTGGATTTCCTGAAGTTCTGAAGTGCACAGTGCAACTGTAGTTACAATGAACCTTGACTTAGAGTGGAGTTACTCTGTAGATAACAGAGTAGTGCAGCACTTGAGCCGTCCTGGACTAATTTAGCAGGATGCCATATTTGTTGTGGGTTTTTTTTCTGCTGATCACGTTGGCCTAACTACCATTGAGATAAGGGAAAGGATTTGTTTGGGAAATAAAATACGGTTATCTTTTCTAGTATTTTCATGGGCTCTTCTGGGCTTCCACCCTACGACTTCTTTCTCTCAGAGTAAAGCTTATAACAGCATTTGCAGGAAGTCTGGTTCAACTGAAGGGTTTGATCCTATAAATACTTTTAGTTTCTTAACTATGTACACGAAACCTTTCCTACTTCTCAGACTACTGAATGATAGTTGCAGTATCAAATCCCAGAACAATACCTTAAAATACCTCTGAAAAGATACACACAGAGAGAATGCTTTATCAGTGCAGAGTCCTAATATTTCTGTTCTGTGTGTTAAAACCCATGATATCGAATACAGTGGGGTTCCTTGAAGCCGTATATTAAGAAAGGAAAATAAGATTAAATCAGTAGAGTAAGAGTCCTCTTGTTCTACAGGGTTTTTTTTAAACATTACTGCGGATTTTAGAAATAGCTGGAGGGAGGAATGAATAGTCACTCTTAACAGAGAATATATGAGTTAGAATTCTCTGGTACGTTCCAGTGATGTTGAATAATTATTTTTGTCTCCCATTATGTGCGGGGGGTGTGTGTGTGTGTGTTTGAGGGCCATGATGCACTTCATTGACGTATTAGAAGTGAGCTTTAAATATTTATTTATGAGCGAAAAGAAAAATTATATCAAATGTTTTTTATTTAGATGTAATACATACAAGTAATATGCAATTTTAAAGGTAGTATGTAGACTATTGTGCCTTTTTAAAATTTATTGCATAGAGTGCAAATTACGTTTGGATTAAACCCTTTTGGAAGTAAGGTAACTGCATGGAATTGAATATTTAACTCACAAATTTCTTAATAGGTGTGCAATGGCTTGTTTTTCGAAGGGAAAGCAACGAGCTTAGGTTGCACAGCCTTGAGCCAGGTTGCTGATTAACTAAGTTAAAGGAATATTCTCAAGCTAATACGTCTACTGAACACTACTTATAAATCGCCTCGTGTCAGTGGCTCTGCTCCTACAAAGACCTGCATATACGCTTAATGCTGCGCCATGTGAGCATTACCCTCGAGGTGACAACTCATGCTGAGTAAAATCAAGGGTAATTGTAGATCTTTTCAGGCTCAGATCCTGTTTGCAAAGCTATGTATATGCACATACATATGCAAGCACTGTAAACTGCCATGCGTTGCACTTTAAGAATGCCTGTTCGCAGCTGAGCAGCATTTTCCTGTGTTTTTTGCCAGGTTCTTTAAGTTTAGATAGGGCTATAGCAGCACTGGCAGCAAAGAGAAAGGTTTGCCTACTCTAAACTATGCTGGCTGCTTCTATGAGGACGTTTTTACATTATCTACTAACCTGCTATCCCTATCGGCTAAAGATCATGTTGCACTAACTCTCAAAAGCCTTTTGGGGGAAGCACTATACCCAGGCCATTGCATAGGATTTAACTGAATTCTCACTCCAGCTTTGCGCAGAAGCAGGAAACTTTGCTAGCCTCAGAAAGGCCTTAGGTATCTGCTTCAAACCCTGCTGCCAAATCAGAGTCCTTGCAGGCAGGCTTCACCTCTGGGAGGAAGCACGTTACCCTTTCTCCCCTGCATGGGTGGCTTTTCTACGGCCATCAGCTGCCTCTTCCCCATCTGCTACAGAGAGGCATCTGGAGGAGGTTTTGCAACTTGGAGAAGCATTAACTCTGTGAAGTTATTTGTGTTGTTTGAAGTATGGCTACTCCCTGGTACTGTCATCTTCTCACCCATGGGAACTTGACCTCATGGAAAAGCTTGTGTGGGCCTGGTGTCATCATTTAAGCATGTCAGAGAACTGTTGTTCTTCACCCTGCACTTCACTCTTGTTACCGGAGAGGAACACTGAGCCCGTAATCGGTAACAGAAATCTTGTTTGATGCTCCTGTTAATAGGCATTGCACATAACAGGGTTTATTGTCCCTCTGATGCAAGTCATCCTCCAACACAGTAAAAGTGCAGTTAACAGATGCTGACCACACCACACAGTTCAGTACAATGGTATTTTTTTATTATTATTATTTAGAGTGAAAATTAAACTTTCCCCTTTCATTGGGAGGGAGAAGATGTATCTGATTTAGAATGACTGGAGTAGTAAGTCATGGGTAGAATGATGGATCTGAGATATACTTGAAGGGATAATTGTACACAACCAGTAAAGCTGGTAAATATTTAAGGGTCATGGGTTAAATGTCAGAGCCACAGTACTTGAGCTCAACTCCATAAAGTATCAAGAATGACTGGTAATTAAATCCAGGGTATATTTCACCAAAGGGAAATAAATTTGACAGCTAACAACCAATACTGGATTACCACCTCTCAGAGGTTAGGGATCATGCTAGTAATTGTAGGTGGTTTACAGTTGTTAACGTAATAGTAATAGGTAGAATGATTGCTTACTCATAGACATCACAACACCAAGCAAAACTAAATCTTCTGCGTTAAAAAGAAGCTTGTTAATCACTACAGTGACTTCATTTGACTTCACTTAGCATTTTACTGTTTAAAATAAACATCTGTAGGCTGTTCCTTCTTGAATCTTAAAAGTGAATGTAATCATGATAGAATAGCCTCAACTCTTCC
>NW_010241685.1:18072-43376 GCF_000690775.1 Eurypyga helias
GTTATAATAGAATAGTGGCTTTATAATATCTTTTTCTGAGTTGTTTTACATTTAGAAAGCAACATGGTTAGATATGCTTGCATTTCATGATTTGAAACAGAGTCCTTTCTTTCCCTCCCCCTGCTCCCAGGCAGTTTTTTACCTTTGGATAATCCTCTCATGAATAATCTCTCTCTGGTAATCTGCTAAAACCTTGCACGTATGGAACATTTTAGCCAAAATTTTCAAGATATGCTTAAAACCATGGTTGATAATTAATGTGGTTTCACATAGCAGCATCTGATGCACAGTACATCTGATACAAGTTTTATTAATTACCAAGTCACTTGTGTTGTATTTTAGGTAATTGCCTAAACTAGACACCAATTTCTTTTAAGCAGGACTCATTACTCAATAGTTTTTGTATGTCTGCAGAAGTAGGTGCTTAGCACAAGGTCCGGTTGAAGAAAAGATTCACTTGCAAGGTCTGAGGGCAGAGGTGGGAACATTACATAATAGTGGAACAGAGCAAAGAGAGCTTTCAAAATGTTTAGTCAAGTGGTGTAGGCCCCAAAAAATGGTCTCACATCCTATCTTTAAAGCAAGTCAATTCTGTAGCTAAGAGCCCATTATTTTGAGAACCGTGAAAGAGTAGCTTCCCTGCTCTGGCCTGCTGTCCCATTCACTCCAGTCCATTTGGCGTTTTGTGTCACCAAAGGTTTGTTGTTATCATGTTCAACTTACAGAGGATGATCTGTTTGGTTTGAAAGGCAAATGGCTTTTCACATGTACGCGAAGAGTAATTTTTCACATGTGCACCAAACAGGCTTTAATAATCTTTGGGTTTGAGAGGAAGAATGCAAACTAAGCCAGATTTGTGTAATAGCGGGAGATTGTTATGAACAAAAAGTTAGCTGAAGGTATATATGTCTAGGTTTGAAAAAACTTCTAGCCCTTTGCAAAATGTCATAAGTGTACTTCTTCCTATGCAGTTTGACCAGCAATGGCATAGGTAGAGGAGTGTGACTTGAAAGCTTGACTGCTGCTTTAATGCAGCAGGATGCTGTTGGTCCACGTTGCTTATTCAGTTCCTTCTGGCAGCCTGTGCTGCCCTGCAGGTCAGCAGCTCGAGCTTGGACTAAGTTAACTGGAGTGGTAGTCATGTAAGCAGCAGTGCAGACAAAGCAACTTACTGTCAGCATGAATAAATTTCAGTAAATCCCTGTACGCTTGCGGGTCTCTCTACGGTTTTTGGCAGAATCCTCCAACTTACAGTAATATAGAGGACACAGTTTGTGTTTTCTTGCCTCCCAGAGGTAAAACTCTTTGAGAACAACAACCTTGACTCAAGTGTGCAAAATTAAACTATTTGTAACAAACTTGAGCAATTCTAATTATTTGTTTAGGAGCTTTTTGTTTGTTTTGAGGGTTATTGAGGGTTTTTTTTTCATCCTTTCCTGTACCAGCGAGCTTCCTGCTGGGACAGAAAGTTTCTCCAGTTTTCTCGGGGGATGAGTGGGCTTGTGTGAGTGGCCTCCAAGTGACAGCGACCTGTTGTTGACATCAGTGCTGCTGTTGCTCGCTTGCTGCCGCCTTCTCTTCCTCTTCCTTGCTGTTCCTCTCTTTCCCGCCCCCCCCCCCATCCCTCCCTTTTTCTCCTCTGTGGCTCTTTGGATGTGGGCAGTCGTAATGCATGGCACAGCCCTTGGTTTGTCTTTCAGATCCTCCTGTTTCCTCCTTGTGAGGCCCAGAGGTTTCCAACGTCTGCAGTCGTTTCAGGTCTTCCTTTCAGAAAGGCAAAAGCTGATGTGGAGATCCTGTCCAGACCTGTGGGAAAGTGCAGCCCAGGAATAGCTATTAATACTGTTCCTTTCCCATTCCTTCTGAAAGGAACTCCCAACAGGAAGGTTTCAGCGGTCTGCACAACTTCGCGGCTTCGCTTTAACTCTTTGGCTCCTACATCATCAAGCTGCCTCAACAAAGCCGCCTCAGCTTTTTTTTGCTAAATGTTCATTGTCTCTTGAAATAATTGCTAGCAGAGGTTTACCATTAAGAGTCTTTACAACAGCATTTTTCCCACTCCTCCCTGGAGAGATGTTAGTAGTGCTTTATTCCGAGATTATTGATGTCGACTTCAGCGTTTGAAAATACGTCTGACTGTCATCAAGGCTAATAAAAATGCTTTAAAGGATAGTATCAACAGGTTAGTTTGGCTTACCAGTAAATGGTCACAATGTGTGAAGGGTTTTGCATGCTAACCTTTCTGGAGTGAGGTTTGCTCTGTTCCTTGGGGGTCTGCTCTCCCTCAGCCTACATATTTAATGATAAACTTGCACGTGCATGGCAAAGGAAGAATGGAGCTTCTCATTGCTCTGCGGTAGTCACTCTCCGGCTGCATTGGTTTTGACATGTAGGATAGATATCTGCCTCTTCTGGCTTCCCATATAGGAGATCTAATAAACTTTTTTAAAAAATAAGGGGGAAGAGATAGATATTTATCATTGCAGCATAGGTAAGCCTCTTGAAGAGATAGTTAATTTTAGACATTTCAAAGTGCCAACTATTCATCATATAGTCACTGAAATAATAACACTGCAAGTTCTCTCTAGGGTTATATTTTATAGTTTTTGCTGGTTTTCCCCTCTTGGAAACAAAAATAATTTAGTTGGTTTCACTTTTGTTTCTAGTCCGATAACTAATGGAGGTCATCCTAGTTCTTGTGGCTGGGCACTATATTACCATATTTGAACCTTAACATGAAAAGAAAGTATTTAATTTGTAAAACTGCAAAGCCGAGTTTATCATTCTTATCCCCTTCTAACATCTGTGCTTATTTTTCAGACATATTTTTAAAACTTATTTCTATAGTTCTGTGGAAAAATTGTTTTGTGAACATAATTGTCAACACAGTTATTGGTGAAATGTCTTTCAACATCATGTTCCCAGTGGTTGTTGCATAAACATTGAAAAGTAATAAGCGTGATAATGGCATTTTATTTGTACATTCTTGGCAGGTATTAATTTTGAACAAACTAGACCCTTTTTAAATTATAATGGAAGATACAGGACAGTAGCAATGTCACAGTGTTGTTACGATTAGAGTATCCCAAAAGCATAACTCTGACTCATGCTATGCTTTTTGTAATGATGGAGTTCTTATGTTACTCCATTCTTCCACAATTCTTTCCTTTAAAACTCTCAAGAAAAATAGGAATGCTGCCTAAACACGTGTACCTAAAAAGCACAACGTAAATGCTGCTGCTTTTTATTATTATTAAAAAAAAAAAAAAGGCACACATACATGTTCTTTGTGGAAAACTAAATTATGTAAAAAAATAAATGCTACTTAACAGGAAATGTAACAGATGAAGTATAAAGAGTTTTACTTCCTGTATTTTGATTTTTAACCTTTCCCAAACTTTCTCTATTGTAAAGTTAAAACAAAGTCTTATCAGCGAGTGCCATATAGCAGCAGCTGGAGAGCATTAGAGCCCTCTGTACGAGCTATTCTTCTTCATTACCTTTTTCATGACAGCTCTTACTTTGCACAGAAAATGTTACTTTGTATTGGAGATTTATGCAATTCAGGTGTCTTCCATTCTGAATTGAAGCATGGCTGTGGTGGAAATGAGGGGTTTACAAGTAGAGTCAATAGAAATTTATAGGAGAAAAAAAAGATGAAATTCACAAAGTTCAGTGAAAAAAAAAAATGAGTTTATATAAGGACTTTAATGACCCCTTTCCCTGGCCCCACCTTGAATCAGCCCTTCTCCCATCATTTCATGTCAGTGAAAGCAGAGCATTATCATGGTTGTTTCAGACAGGGAGATTGATGGCAAATCGGTTTCTGGGTGCATTTAAACTCATCTTCTGGGTGCATTCCTGTTAGAGCAAAAATGGCAGACACTCATGTTCTTTACCTGATAAACTGATGTGGTTAATCTCTAACTTCTAATGTTTTGGGGTTTTTTTTAATTTCTCTAATTCATATAAATAGTAATTTAAATTTGGAGACAGCAGAGTGGTCCACTACTAGTACAGTACTCGGCCCCAAAGAAATCAAATTACATCTTGGACTTCTTGCACTAACACTGCCCTAAAGAGCATGCATGGGAGTACTGGAGGAGCGTTACCCTTATCCCCTAGGGTGAGAAAGCAATGTTTTGTGTTACGATTTCCAATTACTAGATTAGTTTGGGATTTTTCTGATGAAATATTTTATCACAAGAAAAAAAATACCCCAAACAAACAGTTGTGAAATCAAATGTTTGCAGGAGCATACCAATTTCAGTGGTGTTCTAAAACCCAGGTTCAAGCCATCATTACCTCTACTGGCACTGCCCATTTTAGACCAATGACCTACAAGTTCAATCCCACATCACAGCATTAACATTTTACCATATTGCTGGTTGTTCTATAATAGGTATTTACAGGCCTATTTCATGGGAATCATTTTGCAAGCAATGACTTGAACCTGCTGTCCCATATGCGACCTTAAACTCCTGGTCTCTGGTCTGTAGAGCCATATGCTCTTTGATCCAGAAATAGAAAAATATTTCTTCAAAGTCATCACAACTCCAACAAAAAAGGTGCATGGGAACAACCTGAGAATAACCACTAAGATGTTTAAAGGACACATCTGAAGGGCTAAGTTTCAAGCCTCTGTGATGTGTTTTCAGTGGACTAGGAATTTAAGAGATAGAGAAGGGTTCTCTACACACTGAGCAACAGGTGGTTCTGGGATAGGTCTCTCCTAGGGCCACTGTTTTGTTTTGCCTTCCCTCTTTCAACTTGAATGGTTTTGGGTTCATATCAGTGTAAAGTGGGAAAGTTTTAACATATTAGGAACAAGATAATGATTTCTCACCCAGGTCTGCCAGTTAGCCTTGCAGCTGTTTTGAGAGTGCATGGTCATATTGTAAGTATGCTCTAAGTGAGACCTCTCTGCAGCATATAGCGGTGCTGATCTTAGTCAAAGAGGCCAAGAACAGTTGTAATATCTTAACGGGAAAACCTTCCCTGGAAATTAACTTCTTCATACTCCCCTCTGTTTCCATGCAAGTATTAATGTTTGCTGATTAAGGGACCAGACCAGAGGAAGCCTACAGTTGGTGTTTCTCATTTGTATGTGTGTTTAGGCCAGTTTCCTAAGGAAACAAGGCTTAGGCAATCACACTTCTTCTGTGCCTTCCTCCTCCCTGGGGGCTTTTGAACCTGCTAGACAATTTCAAATGAGAGTCTCACAGGTAATTAATTTTCTTTAAGTCTGAAAATCAGTGGCTGGGGAAGGGAGAGGAACTGAAATTAATGCCCTGCTGAGGGAATGGTAAGTACAATTTTGCTGTTGTCCATTCTGTTTTAACAGGAGTTGCCTGGTCGGACAGCACACACATATGCTCTTGCCTGGCTCTAGCAGAGGCTGTCTTTTGCCTGGGGAGGTGCTATTGGGCATCTAAGAAGAGGAGTGAGGGTGCAGCTGAGATGTGAAAGGACATTAAAAAATATAAACCTGTGAGAAGACAGACATCATTAACTCTGTTTCTCACAGGACAAATTGTTGCAAGAGTGAACTTCATAAGGAGAGCTGCTAGGAGAACTTCCATGAAGAGTATCAGCCGTGGGGCAGACATAGCTTTCTAGGCTGTGAGAGCACAGCCCATGTGTGTCACTTGCCTAGTAATTTCTGACTGTAATCTGGGTGCTTACATAAGAATCTGGACATTAGCAGGCAAAGTAGGTGCGTTTCCTGTGACTAAATCCTTCTGAGGTGGCCAAAATTATTTTCTTTTTTTAAAAGAAGTTTCCTAGAGCTTTGGATTCTTGTGCATCTACTTTCCACTCTACACCTGTACTTTTCAGCTCTGATCTCTGGGGTACATCTCTGGTTCAGGCAAGATGACTGACAGCTGTCTGTGTCTGCCAGTACTGTCACTTGTTAATCCAGGGAGCCAGACTCTCCAGCGCTGTGCACCTGCAAACAATAAACTGTCACCATCATGGTGTAATTACTTTTATTTTTTAGCATGTTTTAAAATATGTAATAGTATTTGTATGGCTCATAAACTTAAAATATATAATACTGTCATCATGTAGGGGCCAGATGATCAGTATTGCGTTAGCTTTGCTTTTTTTCCACACTACCATTTTTACATCTATTCATTTGAAAACTTTACTCAACAGATGTAGCATATGTTATGGTCTGATGGCTGCCAAACTCCAGCTGCAAACTTCTTGAGGCCAAGACCCTCTTCTGAAAGTCTTTGTCATTTCAAGCTCAGATGTATATTTGAGGGACAGTTCTCCAGCACTTAAAGGTCTTCAGGGACAAAGTCCATAAAGTTAGGAAAGAGCAATCACACCCAAAGAGAGACTCTGAAGACTCAAAAAGTTTCAGTGCATCTCTGTCTTGGTCCTATTTTTTTAAAAGATTAAGTAGTTTTAGAATTGCTTGTTCCCCTCTGTCAGGATATCAGTCCTACAATCCACACCACTTCAATCTCTCCATCTGGATTTTATCCATTTTGCTAAAATTCCCATTTGTGTCAGGCTTTCCTTGTGCTCCATTCGTCTTTGTTGTTGCAGGGTGTTTAGAAGTGGGACAAAGACTCCCAGCTGAGTTTGGGTTCTTACAGTCACTGGGAACAGGTTTTGGACTTGGGGACAGCAAGTGTCCTAAATCACACAAAACAGAGTTCTTTCTAGGGGAATTCACCTGGGACCCTAAATCTTTATTCATCAACCAGGTTTCTGTGCTTTTCCCCACTATCTCTTCCTGGTGCTGGCACCACAGCACCACAACTTGAAAAGTTTGGAATGTTCTTACTGAAAACATTAAGTGGAAACAGGAAGGAAATACAGAGTCAGAGTTTGTTTTATATTGGGAGGTAGAAGCAAGACTCACTGCAGTCAAAGAAAGTAATTTGGCTTTCAGAGCGTTCTTCTGGGAACCCGCTTGAATGAAGACCAGCAGAGTGACAGACATGAAGTGCCAATGCTTTCCTATCCAGGGGGGGAAATACGTAGACGTGAACTAAAATAGTTAGCAAAAGGTTTGTGTGCTAGTCGGTTTATATATATCCTAAAGAAACATCAGACCAGGAATATATCAGGTTAAGACTCCAGCTGCTCTACAGATGGAGTGAGAAGGATTAGAGAAATGTGCCATCACAGAGGATTACAAGGAAATCTTGAGAGTAACTAGTATGAAAATACTGAACTTTCAACAGTGTATTAACTATTCATAGGAACTGCCATGCTGGCTCAAACCAGAATTTTGTCTTGCTAAACACCCTATCACTGTCAGTGGCCAATAATAAAACCTTGGGAAAAGAGTATAGGATCAAGGCAAGCTTGTAAGTAAGATCCTTCCCAACTTCCACAAGCAGTGGAACAGTGCTCAGCACCTGTGAATTCTTCAGCACTTGACTTTGTTTCAGCACTTATGTATGGAGTTATATTTCTAAATCTCTGTGAGATTACCTGAAAAAAAATCAACATAGTTGTTTGTAGCCAAGATTTCACATAAACGAACATATTCTATTTATCTGAGTGACATGTCAGTAAATCCAAAAGTAGATATAGTACATACCTTGGAGAAGATGGCATGCATGTAACATATGCTGAATATGAGCTTTTATTTTATTTTTTTTTTTTTATGCAAGGAGCACTGTAGAACACCCTAAACTATTCTGCAACTCAATGAAGTACAGAATGGTATGATTCGGTTCTACCTCTCAACAGTCCCTTATGGCATTAAAAGCAGTATTCTCTCATCAATAAAACACTCCTGCTTTTATATCAGAGTATTCAAAGAGGAATCTCAGCTCATTTTAGCTTTGGACACACGTGGATGTCAGGGACTAGGATCTGGCTTCATGTTAAATTTCTATTGGATTTGGGGAAGACAGAATTGTTTGAAATTTGGAATAGCTTGGATTACAGAAATAAAATAATTCTGAATTTGTTGCTGGAGGAGTGAGCATGTTCAGGTCACAGGGAAAAGCTTTTAAACTTCTCTGGTTCTCCTGGTTTTTTTCTGTGAAAATTTAGTGCTTTAGTTGTGTAATTTGTCATTTTGTGATGATTTCCTCCGTATTTTAGCTGTCATTAAATGACTTAATTCCTGAATGAATAGAATGTGTATGTGAAATATTAATGTGTTATTATTGGCTCATCAGGTCTTGTCAGGCAGATATATTTCTGCCTTGACCCATTAAATTTTGAGTAATCCTGTTGGAGGTCTTACCATTATTAATACCTTTCAAAAAATTAATCAGACAAGAAGTGCGAATTAACATATATTTGTAAAGAGTTAATACAGAAGTAGTTATACTTTAATGTTTATAAAATGTGAACAAATTGTTTTTCCTAGAAGTGTGTATATATAGTAAGGGTTTGGTTGTTGGCTTCTTTCCCCCAGGAGACAGAAAGGAGATGCTACTATGTTCTTTTCATTCCATCTTTTTTGTGATCTTCCTTAATAATTAAAAGGTGACCATTCATGGCTAGCAGTTAAAGCATACCTTTTCTGTTTAAGTCTTTTGGATTCCTTCTTAAAGAGTACAGGTCAACAAAAATGCATGTCAGTGTGTGGGTATCTTTCATAAAACAGGTGTGTCAGGAACGTAACCGTTTGTGCTTTTGTTTCAAGAAATTTACGGTTTAATTACAACACGCTCAGTTCTCTTGGGGAAAAAAGAAAAGGGAAAAAGCTGAGAAAAGACAAAAAAAGGCTTTGTAATCCTGCGCTGCGTTCAGGGTTTAGATCTCACCTTGTAAAAGTTTTTATTGCAGCCTCCTCCTCCACTTGTGCCATGAAACAGTGAATCACTCCTTCATGTCTCCAAGTACAACTGCAGCTCTCATGTTTTACCCTGACACCTCCTAGATGAGCTTTCCATACCAAGGAAAGGGAGGACATTTGATGCTTCTAATATTATTCTGACGCCTCCCCTTCTCAGAGGAGTCAACCTTGCTGGCTGCCTTAGCTGTGAATCCCAGCATGAGACCACATTCAGGGTGATTAATGTACGCAGGGGCTCAAACCACCCCTCAGCTTCTTCCAGGGCATTCATCCTCATGGCATAACATTTCGTGTGTTCAGCTGTAGGATGACCTGGGCAGAGGCCCAGTGGCGCCAATAATTTTCCGTCCTTTGTATGAGTATCCAGAGAAACTAGTCCAAAGCGACTGACAGCGGCCTCCCTCGTTGCTGCTAACGATCTTCAGTAGCTGAAGACTTCCTTCCTTGTGTGGCCCTCGCACCTTACTGCGTAAATGGGTGATCTGTATTGTGGCTGTGGAGACAGAAAATCTTAGCTCTTCTTCCTTAGAAAATAACCCCTCTTCTGTGTTTTTGGGTTGGTTTTTTTTGGCGGGGGGAGAGGGGCACACGTAATGCTTTTCCAGAGTGTTTTTTCTCAAGTAGCTCATCAAATGGGGCTGTTACAGGAGCTCTTCAGCAGGGTTTACATTAGCTTTCCCTTTGGTGCTGCACTATGTTTTACTTTGGCTAAATACAAAAAAAATCTCATTTTGCAAACTCTTTTTTTTCTTCTTCCTTTTAGTATTTATATATGAGAGCCAATCCTGCAGTTAAAACAGGCAGGCTATTAAAAGACAACGTTTTAAGAGAAAATACTGAATTTCACTTGAACAAGAACATTTCTGTAATAACATAATAGTCAGCTTGAATAATGTGGACACAATTGTGCCCATAGGGTGAGGCGTACGACCGAGAGATTTCCCCTGTTACTTTGCACGTGGCTGTTTCAAATTACCTTAATAACAGGGCAATGCACACAATGAGAAATGCACAATAAGAAGGTATCTTATCCAAAGCAAATAATGGCTGCGTACTCCTCAGTAGCTGAAGAAGAGGCAAAATATATAATGAAATTCAGGACAAAGCATGAGGCAATGTCTTGTTACCTAAAACACTAATTTAAGCTTAGACAAGGTCTGTATGTATAGATAAGCTTTTCTGAGGCAATCTACTATAGCTGGAGGCAGTAGCAAAGGTTTTGGTCTTGTTTGAAGATTTCTTCTTACTTTCTGGTTCTGTATATACAATAATGGTAATTGCAAACGATAATGAAGTCTTGAATCTCCAATTACCTGGTCCCATCTAGAAGAAAAGCTGCTCCTGAAAATCTCCATGAGGATTATGGTTAGTTTAGAAACTCACTGGCGTAGCATACATCTGAAGACCGATGGACCATGGGGTGTACAGTCAGAAAGCACCTGAGAGCCAGCTCTATGGGTCTAAGCTGATGAAACCCACCAGGTTGTTTTGGCTGTGCAACTGCAGTGTCTGGGAGGACATGGTGCTCTCTCTGAGCACTCCATTTCCCAGAGTGTTTTTTCAGTCCCTTTTGAGGAAACCAGTAAATGTCTTGAGATGACCTTAAGTGATGAGATCAATGGAAGAAACAGGTGAGTCCCTTGGTTTCCTTACCCCTATTGGAGGTAGATAGATAAACTGAGACTGTGTTGGAAAATGGGCATCACTCACATACACAGCTCATTTCCAAATGTGAAAGAGTGCACTTGGTTTACCATTTTCCGTCAGTGCTATACCCCATTTTCATCTCAATAAAGATAGACTTCTTTTCCTAAAAGCACTTCTAAAGTTCACTAATGTTACACATAATGTTATTTCAGGATTTTTTACTGGGACAGACCCAGGCATAGAAAGGAGAGATAAAGTTCATCTCTTGCTTGAAATGTATCTTAATTGGGAACATGAAAGATAGAGCGATATTTCCAGATAAACATTTGCATGTAGTTGAATTCACTGTAGTGCAGAATTCCTCAGTCTCTCCTGACTTTCATAGGCTTATCTCCAATAAAACCAAGAACATGGTGAACATATCCAAGAAAGCAAAAAGCTGCCTGTATTTCTGTTTCCCAAGGAGAAGCTGCTCTTGGCTACAATCTGTGGCCCAAAGACCCCATGGCAAAACTGCATGAAAGCGTTTCATGTGGAGCCAGATGCTACAAGCTCTTAAGCGTGAAGCCTTTGATTTTACTGGGGATATTGTGACTTGATGTGATCACCTCCAGAGAGTGTAAGTCGTATTTAAGAAATAGAGGGAGGTACACCATCGAATACTTGCCACAAAAAGACTTGCACAGAAAATTAAGCTATTGTTTATTACTGGGAGGTAGAGGGAGAAATATCAAAAATGCAGTATCAGATGTAGAATCCTTATCTCTGATACCAGTAAACCTTTCTCAGTCCAGATTATTGGAATAGATCTGAAACTTCAGGATGTGTGTGCATGTGTCTTTTTAAATTCTTTTTTCACAGATGATGAAGGTAACATAGGTAATATATCACATCCATAACATAGATTTAGATATCCATAAGGTAGATTAAAAGGGTTAAAAGATTAAAAAGGAGGAAAAAATAGTGTATACAGTTTGAAAAGCCAGAAGATATAGATGTTCACTTCTTGCTCATTAAGCTTTCTTTAAAAGTTTCTGAGTTTCTGCAAATTTTGAAGACCTATAGGAAAATTCATAGAATTTTGTGTGTGTGTGTGTGTGTGTGTGAGGGCAAGTCAGTACTTGAAACAACAGAAGTAGGCCAATGTGTGCAGTTAATGCAAAAACAAAGACAATCAAAGACCTGTTAATAAGCATACAGTCTTCACAAAGACCTCTCTTCTGTTCAGCAAAACTTCATTTTGGTCCTACATCTATAGCTGATGTAACGGAAAAGCACATTCACTAAATTCAAGGTAGTGTGTTGAACACTGACAATACATCATGCCAGTATTTTTCTAATTTTGCTGGTTTAGTGCGAAGTTAGCAAATGAGTTCCAAGATGACAGCTTATTCAGAAATAAACACATCATTCCACACTGCTTTATGAGAACCTATCAATTTTTAAGTGTTAAAATGTTAGCTAGTTTTTAGTAAAACAAGGGAGATTTCTGTGAATAGAAGAGAATCCACAGCAAAGGAACAGTGGTGGTCTCAGGTTGCTTTATACGGACTGCTGGAACGAAAGACTTTTCCAGTAATTTATTTCCCAGAGCAAATGTAATAATTCTGAATTTTCTGATGGTGTAAGTCTGATATCCTGAGCCTTTGTGGCCATCAGTATTTTTAAAACAATACCATGCTAGTTTAAAGAGCAGTTGCTTTAAAATGGCATATCCTAGAGAATCAAGTTTTTGAGTTACAGAAAATCCAATCAATAAATAACTCTTTACAGTAACTTTTTACTGTTACACTCTGTGAATTGACGCACCAAATGTTTACAGAGGTAAAATAGTTCTCACTGGAGTTCTTGGGATTATTCTACATAACTATTTTTCTATACTAGTTCGTAAAGTATTCATGTGACATTAATTGCCGGATCACAGCCTATGCTGGGGTGTTTTGCCTCCATTCTAGGACCCTCATTTAGAGAGTCTGTGTAAGCAAAAGGACTGAGATTACTTTTCCTTTGTATTTTTTTTACTTTCTGGGGAAGCGAGGTTCTCTTCCCAAACTGAACCTGCCATTCTGACGTCAGCAAAGATTGAACCCAATAATCTATGACAGGTGCAGTTTTAGTGTGATGATTTTTTTTTAATACGTTTTTTTCCACTATTAAGTAATTTAAATAATTTTAATTAAAGCTTTCATAAACAAGCACACTGTTACCAGTATTGAATTGAGTAAATATTTCCATATAAAGAAGTTTCCTTTAAGTATTTTAAGAATAAATTAGCTGTTGTTTTTCTTATGAAAACAAACAGAAAACTGTTCCTGCGTATAAGACTTTAATACAGCACATAAAAGTGGTGGCTAAAAGTGCATGTGACTAAAAGACAAAGCACTAAAACATTTCCAGGAATGTGCAATTTTATCATTGCCAGAAATTTAGAAGTTTTTTTCTGAATTCTGCTGGTAGCTAAAATTATTCTGTTTGGTTTAGTTTCACTAGACAAAATTTTTTCCTTGCATCTGTTTTACTATAGGGACTCTGAGTGCCTTAGTGAGCTTTAAACTCTAGTGATGAATTAAATATGGAATCAGACTGTTCAGTTCTGTAGAAGCTAATGGTTGCTGCTGTTGTTGCATCAATTAAAAAGAACAAGTAAGGAAGAAGTAGGTTTTGGAAACGTCTACTTTATGGTAGCTCACACACCCAAAAAGAAATCTGAGAACAAGACTTGAAGGAAAACAAAGAGCTTTACAGTATTTTTTTTTTTTTTCTTTTCAGGAAAACACACAGAAGCTAATTTTAGCTTCTTGATCAAATTGACCCAGTCTTTAACCCTGGCAAACGTTACCACAACACACTTCCAATAGACAATAGTTTGCATACCAGCGTTGCACTGGAAACAGATGTGTGTGCAGGGCTGGCTTTTTTGGGAGACTCTCTGAGAATTCCACTAGAGTGAAAGCCTGAAAGTGCTTTCTTCCTATTTGGCTTATAAACTGGGTCTTCTTTCAAATCCAGACTAGGATCTTTTCAAAGTCACTTGTGCTCTTTAAAAATTTATTATGTCACAGCTATGTTTTGACCAGACTTTCAAAATATCATTCACTTGGAGCAAAGTTGCTTGGCATGAAGCTGGATTATTATCTTGAGGGGAGGTGGGGACGATGGGGGGGTGGTGTGTGCAGAAAAAAAAAATTGTTAACAGCTGGGCTATTCATGGACGATGGTTGCACAGTTTATATATCAAAATGTTTGGAATGTGAACAATTATCTCTTTTACTTTCTCACAAAGTCTCTTATAGTCTATAAAGTCTGACTTCTGTTGCGTTTATCAAAAATATGTAGTTCTGTGTCTGCATCTCTTCCGTATCCACCCCTCTCTCCTCCCTGCTGCTCTATCCATTTTCCTAACCTGATCATCAAGTTCCCACTACTACTACGACTGTTACCAACCTCATCACCATCATCTCTGACCCACTGCATTCTGACTACATGCAAATTTGGCTCCATTAGGGATAATGTAATATTGGTGATCCCCTGGGACATGCATTTTTGAAAAACAGGGCTGCACTTCAGAAGGCCCCTACCATTCAGATATTTTTTCTTTCTTCTATCAATTGCAAAATTTTTAACTTTCAAAGTATTTAATCTGGAGTTCTCCTGCATAATCTGGATAATCTCTAAAGTTTCTGAGACACCAGGTTAAGAGGGAAGAGAAATGATTTACTGGGACAAATGGAAAAATAACACATCCTGTTTCATTTTGCATTAGATCTGATAGGCCACATCTGTGACATGGAACTAATTTTTTTCTGATCACTGTTAGAGTTGGTTAGCTTAATTTACGATTTTTTTTTTTTTTTTGGTAGTTGTATTGGGAACCCCCTCCTGGACCAGAATTCCATTATTTGCACTGTTAACTCAAGGACAAACACACTGCAGAAAGTTTACAAGCAAGGAATAAAAACACAAGTAGATGCAGACAAACACTAAACGAAGGAGACAAGGACACAGTAGCAGCTACAGGACAATCATCAAAAGTATTTGTAACATGTTTGCAGAGAATAATAATAAGGGAGTTTTCTAGGTGGTCACAAAAAGCTCTCCTCATCTACTGAGACCGAAGTGGAAGAAAATGAAAAGTTCTTGTGCAGTTTTATCTGAACATACTTTCTTCTTCCATTGCTTGTTACTAAGAACGCAATAGAGAGTCTTGTATTTTCATTTGTACTAGCTCTGTGAAAATCTCTGCCCCGGCTCAAGCAGGTAATTTCAATTTCTAAATCATAGGTAGTCTTTCTTCCTGGTGCTGTTGCATTTTGTGTAGGACAGTTACATGCTAGCATATATGCATGATGGAGTTTTCTTTTCAAAGTCATTATTATCTACTACAAATGTTATTGGATGATATGACAGGAGAGCATTAAGCTTGGGGTGTGGAGCACGAAGTGATGCTCTTCCTTTCCACCTTAAGTTTTGTTAATATCAACTGAACAACAAAAAATGTATTTTAGATTTAGCTATTCATTCAATATGGACACTGTTTGCAAATAGTTTTGAAGGAATTAATATTGCATGTAGGTGTTATGTGTAGGATATTTGCTAGAAGCAACTGATCAAGCTCTAACTTGAGTACTGATGGTGCAGCTCATAACCAGTAAGGCTGCAGGGTACAATACCTGGACTTGAGGTAGTTGCAGGGGTAGTAGGGTAAATGTGAATGTGCTTATAAGGGGTAATTCTAAGCCTTTCAAGGTCTGAATTTTGGGAAAAGCAAGACAACTTGAATTAATTTAATAATCAGTTGATTGTATGTTCTGCTCTCTTCTGTTTAATTTAGCCTGCTAGTCACCTATGGAGATCATTCTTGTCTGTATGAGGGAGTTAGTCTGCCTTAGAAAATAGAAAAAAGTAGCATTAAATGTGACCAGTATTAAACACATAAAATTGATCTGGCATTGCACTGATCAAAAACCAGAAGTTTAGACAATCTTCAGAGGATGTCATTTTGGGGAAAGCTGTGTAGAGCAATCATTTAATTGAGGAAAACCCTGGGAACTGGCAGCATTAAAATCTACACAAACAAATTATATTATTTCCAAATACGTCTTAGTTTATCTCTTAGGTAAAGTGTGGCTGCAGCTGATCCTTAAATTTGATCAGAAGTTCATTTCTATTGGAAGGTCTTTTTTTAGCTTTAAGGGAAAGAATGCTAGATAGGCATTTAGTCATTCCCTGTCCTCCCAACATTTCTTAGAAGGTCAGTCGGGCTTGCATCAGGGAAGTGGCATGTTAGTGTTTTCTTGCATCTGGAATGCATGATACTAACATTTTTATTCAGTCTATTAAGGGTACATTGGTTAATATTGCTGGTGTCAAAATAAATGTAGCTTCTCCCTTAAGCACGTTGCCTTTTGAGTCTTCAGCCAGTGTGCAAGGAACATCGTTCAAATGCATTTATTTTATGTTGAATTTAGAAACGTGTATCTCTTGAAATATTAATTTAAGTTTTGAAATTAAATGAGAAAATTATTGTTTTGAGGGCATTAGAATTAGCAATTTATTTTTTCATCCTTGGCAGGCCCACTTGCAGCTTGGCTCAGATGATTTGTATAACAAGTCATTATCCTAGACAAGGGAGTCTTCCTTTTGTCAAGTTGTGTTGTGCCTTTTGTGATGAAAGAGAAGAAAACAAATCTTTAAGGAAAGCTATTTTGGTTCAAGTTATTGCACATTGCAAAGATTTTTTCGACCCCTCTCTATCTGAGGAAGTCCACCCCTACTTGAAATAAGCAGTGAGGTGTATTTCAGATGATTTCATTTAGGAGACTGATTTGGATCCTGTAACTAAGTGAATTGTAACTATTAATATTGTCATTACTACTTGCCAAGAAGATATTAAAAAGAATGTGTGTCTAATATAACTTATAAGTCATATCTTTGTCCCAGGTAACGGCATAATTGTACCAGGAGCAGAATAACTCTTGCAAGGAATGGCTGCTGTGAAATCATTTTGACCACAAACAGCATGTGGTTTCTGTAGCACAGGCTGTCCTTGTAACTGTGTCACTAAACCTTGAAGCTTTCTTTTGGTGGTCTGCTGGCCAACTTGGCCATCTGATTTATGGAGACTTGGCTGGCTTAGAGGCCCAGGTAGCCAGCTTCTGTAGTTGCAGTGGTGTAGATCAGTGCAAATGCAGGTGAAGGGAGTCCATGAAATTCTAATTTTGGTCAATTTAGAGTTTACTCATTTCTCCTGGGGTAACTTACCCCTTTCCTATTTACAACAACATCTGTGCTTGTACTTAACTGCATGCTTGAAGACGTGCTTGAATCAGAGCCAGGACAGGTGGTGCTGGAATGCTTTGGCGGTTTTTTTTCCCCCATTAATTGCAGTTTCTCACTACTGCTCTGAAATTTGCAGTACAACTTGTATTAATAAGGGTCTGGAAATAACACCAAATATTTATGTGATTAGAGAAGATACTTCCTTCTAAAGAATTAGTCTGTCGGTAGGTATCAGCTACATCTACTGTGAGTTTAGCTAGGGTAATATCTACTCCAGCTTGTCAAATAAATTACAGGAAATAAAAAATAAATAAATAAAGTTTGCTACAAGTGTGCATAGTGCTGATTTTCCAGTATGTTATATCATGATTGCATTAAAATTTTCCTATTAGAATGCCAAAATAACTTGCAAATGATAAGTTAAATGCTTGCCTAATTAAATTGAAAAAACTACTTCTGTGTTAATATATGAAAATGTGTTGAGCTCCATGATGCTAAAGAAAAGCAATCAAATTCGCTCTTTGTGGAGAATTTTTATGCATATAAACAAGGGGGAAATTTTCCAAGTACAAGGTAAATTTTTCTAGTTATGACTTATGTATCAAATATAAAATACCCAGTGTTTCTGGCCTTCTTACCTCATGAAAAAGGCAAACAGGCAGCGTATTCTTTTCTTTTTTTTCTTTGAGAGGAAAACATGGCAACTGTTGAACTTGAGGATACTTCTGGGCTCTGATCCTTCAGACAGTGAATTCAAAGGATATTATGACTCATGTGACATTATTCCTGAGCATAAAATTACTCACATATGAAAGTAATGGAATGTGTTTGAAGTTTTGGGCCAGCGTTTTGGTCACTCAGCAGGTGGTTAACTTGTAACCTGGAAAAATTTTGGTGGTGGTGGATATTATGAGGAGAAGTAATTATAAAAGATAGTAAAAAGGCACGTACATCTGATGAATCGGACAGTGATTTACCAGTGGTGTGCATGGGGAGGGGTGCTGGGCATAATCAAGCAGGGCAGTATAATTTAAGGTTAGTAGCGAGACAAGTCCCCTGTCCAGTGGCGTGCCTTGCCCTGTGAGCAGCCCATGAACTTACAGGGACCATTTGCCAGGTTTAAGTCCTGCTTAAATTAATAAGAACCTGGCACAGTACGTGCATTTTATGTCTCCTTTGTAAATCTCACCACCGCAAGGGAGTTATGAGGTGCTTTCTGCTCGTTTTGAGTGAACAAGTCTTTTTGGGGATGAAATCATTCGCATCAGTTTCAGCTGGAAGCGTGAGCAAGTCCGTCATTTTGCAAGGATATGAATCTTTCTGGCCTGAATTCTCCGCTATGCTCCAGTGTTAGGAGGGGCTGATGGTGGCACCTTCTTCCTGTGCTCTTTGGCCTCCCATCACATCTTCTAATGAAATCAGAGGAGCAGAAGCAAACTGAATTTACACCACTGGTGTCAGGTCTGTGAGAAAGCACTCGTGAAGAGTCATGTGTAAGAGAGTGCTGATGCAGCACATCTCATCAAGCATGTGCTTTGCTACTCTGGTCCATGCACCAGCTGTTTCATTTTGGTCCTTGCTTTAGGCACGTGGTGAATGAACTCATATTTTAGAAAAAAAAAATTAAGTAGAAGCAGATTTGGGTATAAATCTTCTCTTGAAATATTTGCTTTAATATCTGCCCAATTTCTGCTGAGTGATGAATATTAGAGTTCTACTAAATGTACATGCAAACAGCTTGAGTACAAGCATAGACATTCCCACATCTCCGTTTCAAGCTGTGGAGAAGTATCTCCCAAGCAGCCACGCTCATTTGTTATTCTAAGATTTCATTCCATAACACACCTTTCAGGAATTTGGATTCTAGGAGTTTGGCTCTGCTGCTTCTGCATCTCTTTCCATCCTACGAGCTTTTCTGCCAAAGCATTTTGGGAGAAAGGAGTCTGGGAAAAAAAATAGCAGTCTGACAGCAGTGTAAGGTGTAGTGTGAGTAGTGACCAATTAAACACGTATAACTGCAGCCCTTAAAATTAGGTGCTCATCTTCTGACTTCCTTATGACTTCACGTGTTGGTAGAGGTGACCAGGAGTCCATCTAATGTAATGCCAACAGGCAAGGTACACGTACATCCCATGCAGCCCTTGGAGGATCATATCGGTGCTGAGCTGGTGCTGTTTCAGCTGGTGTTCAGCAACTCATTTAAGCACAAGAACAGTCTGCTGAGTTCAAAGGACCTATATGAGACCTTCAAAGAGAAGGGCAAGTAGAAATGCATTGCTGGATCTGGCCCTAAATGGGTGGAGGGGTAAGAGGTTGCCAAACAGGTTTAAAGCTTCTCAGCTCACAAGGCCACAGTGGTCTTATTTAAAACAGTGTAAGACCTAGCACACTTAGAAATAGACTGCTTGAGCCAGCCATTGGAGTTTCCTGCCCTCGGCAGAGACAGCTGTGTTTGATTGATAGGTGCACCCCCCTTCCCTTCACACCACGTATGCGTGGTAAGGGTGTGAGATTTCCCCAGTTATTCTTGCTATTAGGTTGAAGCAGATGTGCTGCCTTGCTTCCTTCAAAGAGAAAAATGTCCATTTATTCGGTCTGAAAAAATTCAGTTGCTGAGACAACAGGTCCTCTAATTCTTTTTGCAATTTATCATCTATCTGTTCCTCTGGCTGCAAGGCCTGTGGCCCACAGAGGGAAAGTGATGACAAGGCCAGCTGGCAGTAAGCACTCGTTGCAGTTTAGCCCAGGTGGCCACGGTGCTTAATGGACAACTCAGCTCACAAAATGCATTGCTGCTGGTGAGGACTTCTGATTTCATTTCTGCCTGCTCAGTCAGTTCTGGAATTCAGCTAATTGTCTGGTTAATGCACTGTCTTCTGCTCCGTCATAAGACCTTTTGCCAAAAAGCGACTTAACGTGAAGAAGAGGAAATGTGGGGTGCCTCCAGAAAGCCAAAGCTGTTGGCTCCTTAAATGAAAACTGTGACAAGCAGACATTAGCTGAAGCTGGATACAGCTCCCTCCCTGCTAATCTGAGGAATCATGCAGGGAAGCATCCTTCTCAATGGGACACATGTGTCTCTGAGACATCTTCAGCCTTCACACAGATGCACAAACCCTCTTTTCCAGGCTAGTACCAGATGTTTTCTGATAGAGGGAGGAAATGTGAACCCGAAGTCAATACATGGTGGAATATTTTTCCCTGGTTTGCTTGTCCCTCCTAAGAAATCCAGAAGCTAAAGAAAGTAGAAGGAGAAATAAAAGGGAAACTGAAGTTAATTGATTGATTTACTTTCTGTCAGATTTTCCTCCATGACCAAAAAAACCAAAAAAAAATTACAAATAGAAAAATCGTTCTTGGACAGAGATAAAATCGTAGTCTTTGGCCTCCTCAAGCTCAAATAAGAGTTTGTTTTGATAAACTGATTGATGGAGCATATTCTGCATTTGTAATTCTGGCCTTTATCTTGCAACTGCTCCCATGCAGGCTGATCCAAGGACCCTCAGGGAATCCTGTTGTGAGGACCCCTCCCTTCCAGATGTCACCAGAAGGGAACCATTGCTGCTTTTTAAAATAGAAGATGCTCTGAGAAGAACTAGTCATTTTTTGCCTTGAAATTATGATAGCCAGCATCTACCTACCCAAAGAAGGACCAGATTTTTTTAAAATTTCTCTTCACTTAAGACAATCTCACTACCTCTAAACCAGTTCTAATATGCAAATATTCTAGCATGTTTCTAAACCTGAAAATCATGCTGTATAATTGGAGATTTAGATCCATTGTCTGAAACAGGGTGTTCGAAGTATTTCACCCTCATAAACTGGGTCATATTCCTCTGCACAAGAGCTTTCTCAAATGGACCAGCATATGCAAAAAAGATGGAATGGGTAGGGGAAGAAATTGCACATTGATAGTAAACACAGGGTATTCAATAAAAGAGGATACAGAATCAATCTGAAGAATAAAATTAGCATTTTCTCCTCAGTGGAACCTATCTCTTTTATCAGGAAACCAGTACAAATCTCTGTGCTATGTCTGCCTGGTTTTGCCCTGTACACAGAGACTAACTTCATTCATTGACAGCTGAATCCTCAGAGGAAAGTTTAAAGCAGTGATGTCTAGACCGGTGATGTGACTCATGAATGCACAGCCTATAACCGATTCCACGCTGTCTTCCTGGGTCTGCAAACTGCCTGAAGCTATACTCAGAAATACATATATATGTGTGTCTGCATTACATTTGGGATTTTTTATGAGACTGTTGAGTTTGTAATCAACTCTTACTTATTTTATTGCCAATTATTTTAGATGGTGGGAGATGGTTAATGGGTGGCTAGGCTATGAGGAAAGTAAAGGAAAGAGCAGAAAGACAATAATGTGGAAAAGCCCAAAGTGAAAAAAAAAAGGAAGGTGGAGAAACAGAAGAGGGGAGAAAGATCTTTGGAGCAATTGTGAAAGTAGGCTGAGGGTGGTACATACACAGGTCTGCATCACTTTTTTTAAAAAAAAAAGAAGTGACCGTGTTGACAGAAAGACTTCTGGTCTAGACCATCCCCTGACATTAAAAAAAACAATCCTTCAGAAAATACTTCTTGAAGACATAATTGTCAGTGAAGCCCTTAGTAGGACAATCAGCAAGCTAGCGATCCTCCAAAAGAATAGTAGGAGCTAAACAGAGCAATAAAAGGGCACCAAGCATTTGAGCTTACGTCAGAGTGCAATGTGGATTCTGCCATAGCTGGAAAGAAAAGGAACAAGCTAATAAAAACAATGTGCATTTGCATACAAGGGAAACCAAGCCACCAAACTGACTGGTGGAGCAGCCAGGCCATACTCTCAAGAGAGCAGCAGCTTAACCAACAGATGTTTGCTCAAATAGCAAACATGTGGAATCTTCCGGTGATGGATTTATTCAAATCCAGGTGGCCAGGAGCCAAGAATATGAAAAAGAAGCACGGTAAAAAATATATTTATAGCTCTTTACTGGCCCAGCATATTACACTATTCATGAATGAGAGAGACGTCAGTTAGCAAGCTCTACTAGGTCCTGATTTTTTGAGGTCTTAGAGTGACAGGACCCAATTCATTCAGACATGGAAAAAAACATTAGCTAACTGGGAGGTTGTAAAATTCTTCCCTCAGAAATGCCCTTACTACTGCCCTAGACTCAGTTGGGATTCATGGCATGTGTGTAAGCATAGGAAATGTCCCAGCTCACACCAGATATTTTTCCAGCTTTTTTTTTCCTTAGAATAAATCTATCATGCGTTCCCCATGAGCTCCTTTGTCATAAACTTCTTTAGAGAACCGTTATAGCTCACAGGGAATTCAAATGCTTGTGTGTCTGCTTTCAGATGACACAAAGCCAATCTAGTTCCCCTATCACATACATATGGACAAGAACCGTGGTTGACATTTCACTGAGCTTGTTTACAAACTGTTGCCTTTTTCTTTTTATGTTGAGGTAGTACTTTGGGACCTATCTTCTAGTCCAGGATCTCTGGTCTGTGGGCACAATACGTGTACAACAGAAGGATAGTCTGTTCTCAGAAGATTAGATCTATGAGACAACAGATGAAAACAACTGCCAACAAAGTACAAGATAATGCTGGAACTAAACTTCTCAAATGGAAAAAGACTGGCCATATCCCATTTTCAGTTTTGGAGTTCTACTATGCAAATTTACAAGCAGTAAAAGTCTCCTGAGGAAGGATCCCATTTATTCTATCATAAAGTTGTTTTGTTTGTGGTTTTTTCCACTTAAAGAGCATAGAAAAATGAATACTGCTGGAGAGTTCAAAGAGTTTCCACAGGGGCCTTCAGAATTAGGTAAAAGCCATATTTTGCACAGCAAACCAGCTTCTGCTTTTCAGACAGACCACTTAACTTGTGGTTTTCATCTGTTTGATGTATCTCTCTGTTGTCTCTTGCCTGAGATTGCAAGGTCCCAGAGGAAGAAGCTGCAGTTTTAGTTGTGTGTTTGCACAGTGCTAAAAGCAGATCGGGATTCCTTTGTGTTAGGCACTACACAAATATGTAGGAAGAGAGTAGGCTCTGCCCCAAAGGACTGTCAATCTGTTATAGACAGGTCAGATAAAGGATGAAAGAGGGAATAGTATAGAAGGGTACCAAAGGTCAAATCATGGCCAGGCTACACACACGACAAAGCCTCCTGATATTCAGCCTGATATTTTGCCACTGGCCTGTCCTGCTGCTGTGATTGCACTGGAACCACTTTTCCTGTGCCATGTTAATTTATCAGAGGGAAATGTTCAGTGTTGTCAGACATTTTCTTCCTATTTAAGAAAGGAGGCGAGTGAGTGAGAAAGTGTATTTATTTGAAAGCTTGCAGAGTAGGCTTAGTTTGTAAGGAGGAGGTAGTGCCATTTATTACACTAGCTGAAGTAGATCAAGACTTGAAAAAGGCTTGTGTGTTTGAAACTATTATGGGGTTTGGGTTTTTTTTTTCCAGATCATATCATTTGGCTTCATAAATTCTATAGCTTTTCCCTAAAACTTTGTCACACTCTATTCTTATACCACTAGCGCTGTAATGATGTTAGTTGATGAAGGCTTTCGTTGTGAAAGAGGTTGTCAAAATATCTTCCAGTCTTTTACCATGGTTTTTGACCAAAAAAATTTGCACGTGTCTTACTGGAGAGATGTTTATTAGATACTGTCCCACCAGTGAAATGTATATACCAAGATGTTCAGGTGCATTTATGGCATAGTAGTGGAGAGGTAGAGTCATTTGGATAGGAGTTGCCAACTTCAGCTGTAGCAAAGAGGGCTTTAATACTGTACAGATGGAGCAGGCAAAACCCTTTTTTTGAAAGTCTCTGTGAGAAGCATGGGAGACAATACAGTTGCTGCTCTGGGAAGCTTCACATTTCATTAAGTCAGTTTAATAGCCAGTGAGAATCAAATACACCAACCTCAGTGCTTGACACTGCAAGTGACTTGAGTGCCTCTGCTATTGAGATGAAACCCTATGCCTGTTGAACCTCATGGATATGCTTCTGCTGACTTTGACCTCCATTAAGGTGTGAGAGAATGATCATGGTCTCAGGATTTCATCCTGGGAGCTAAGGCAATTCTAGCCTGTGAAAAGCACCCAGAATTTTGCGAGATTGCAATAATAGCCGTGCAGTATCCTTTGAATGTTAGCGTCACAGAAGGAGACTGAGATATGTGGTGAACGTAAAGCTTCTCTGCCTAATTTCCTAATTCTAAAAGGAAATATTGTGATGAGTCCTGCAAGCCTGCATTGGACAGTTTCAAAGTATTTTGTCATATGTTGATTAAGTATGTAAATGCATAATACAAAAGCATCTTTATGTGTGGTTTTTTTTTAAAAAAAAATCAGTTCCTTTATTTAAAAAGAAAAGAACTTGTTTAATTTTCTGGGAACATTGTCCAGTGAAACATTTACTTTCCCTATGGTCCAGTAAAATTATTGTAGTGCTGCCAAAACTCATCTTGAAAAGTAAATAGAAAATCCTGAAACTTTGACTCATCCAAATGAGATGGCTATTGTACAATGCTTCTCCAGTTTTAATTAATCTTACTTTGGACATTAAAATTACTTGAAATGGACTTGATTTTTAGAGTTTTATATACTGCCAGACACAGTTAACTTATCTGTCTTCAGTAGAAATGTCTATTAGTGTTTTTTCCATCAGTGTAAACCTCTTTTTGCTGTAGTTAATCCTTATCTGTCTATCTTTATGATTTCAGTATTGTTTCATGTAGTCCCACACTTCGCCTGAACTCTTAATTTACACATTTGGCTTGGCTGGGTCCCTTTCACCCTGCCTACAAATTTATCCCATGTCATCTCCTCATAGCAATTTATAACCTCTATAAAATGTCATGTAGAGTCACTTTTTATGTTTCTGAGTAATGGTTAGAAAGAATTGCATAGGGAATCAAAATTCTAATGAGCTGTACATTATTTTACTATTTATAACCAGAGAGCAATCATTGACAATATTTGGCAATTTTACAGCTAAGAGCCTGGACTATTGTGCTTTTGAATGTAATTTATTAAGCAAATAAAACTCTTATTGGCAGTGGGTCCTGTTAAACCTGTGGCACCGCATGAGCTCGAGGCCCATACAGCTGTGGAAGTTTCATAGTACCTGCATATATCTTGCATGTCTGGACACTAATATTTTACACTTACTTCATAGTTTTATTTATTCAATTGCTTTTATGCTCTTGATTGGGCTGTAACCAGCCATTTATAGTAGAAACCTTGGGTGGGGAAGGAGGGGGCAGTGTGAGAAATAAAATACATTTACTCTGGGAAGATTTAAATCCTTGTTTTATGAGGCATGGTATTTACTAAGTCCATGCAGTGGAGAAATGGCCAAAATATTAGTGGCTTACAGCAGCACAAAGATAATCTCAGAAAGTAGCATTAAGGGCAAAAAAAAAAAAAATTACTAGTGCAAACTTACCCTGCAGTAAGTGTAAATTAGTTCAGTGCTGTTCCTGAGTGATTGTGGAAGTTTAATTCCTTTCTTTCCCTGACTAAATTCTCCTAATAAAGTTGTTTGAGTCACTAGAAGGAACTCTCGTAACAGTGTAGGG
>NW_010241685.1:43407-47663 GCF_000690775.1 Eurypyga helias
GTTGCATGTGTTCATAGTTGTGTGTGTAGGTAAATAAGTTTGGCTTAATTTCTTTCACAGTGATTTGTGTCTAGCAGGAAAAGCTTTTCTGGTTTTTGGTTTTGTTGGGGTTTTTTGTTTTTTGGTTTTTTTTTTAAAGCCTAAATGATTGTGGTTCTTGTTGCACTCCTGACTCATATGGATATAAATCAGGATTATTTCCTCTTCAATTAGTGAGATTATACCAATATAAAACAAGTATAACCAAGGCCCACCTGTATCATATGTGTTAAAGAGGAGTAAGCCCAAAGGCTACTCAGTTATTCATGTGACTAACATGTTTGTCATCGATTAGATCTTGCTATTTGCATAATGCTTTAAACCAAATTAAAAGAACAAGGTGTTGTGCTATTTGCATAAACATTTGCTCTGGGAAATAAAAGCTGTTATTAAAAACCTTATCTCCTCAACATCTGTCTTAATCAAGGGTAATTTAAAGAAGTCAGGAGACAAGAAGATAGTGGTTATTGAAACAGTGTGTTCATATGTGTTAAAATGTCTAGGTTTCACTGGTGTGTGCTATTGACTTTTCTTTGCATAGGTTGCTTTTCCATGCTTGAGAAGCCACTTCTGTGTGTGAGAAACAGCAGAGAGGCTGGAGGAGCGCTCACTATTTCTGTGGATCCGTTTCTGGGGGAGTGGGGCCTTTTCATCACCTGCAATTGCAGGTGGTTTGGGAGCTTCTCCACCTTCAGCAGCGCAATTTTGGAATGTCTTCTGTTGTCATGGCTGCTGTTACTACTTTTAGTAAAGTTTACTTCAAAACCCAGTTCTACCCAGCAGCGGTGCGGACTGAGGAAGCACAGCGCTTTGGAAAAAACGCAGCGCTCGCAATATGGCTCCTTGCTGCTGCCCGACGTGGTGTCCCCTGTTATGGAGCACGGGCCTGCAGTGCCATGCTGCATCGTCCCATGGGGAATTTAACTTTTTAAATAATCTCTGCCTTTTTTGTTGTTGTTGTCCCAGAGAAGAAAAGGAAAGCATGCCTTAGGCTAGTTCAGAAGGCACCAGTGGGTTGAAAAGTCTGTGAGAATGAGCAAGGCTTCTTCCCGCATTAGTATTAACCAGGATATCCTGTTCCTTGATCACTGCCTCAAGGATGAGGGACTTCTTATATACAGTATACCTTGTTTTGTGGCTGAGAAGAGACTTCATCCATTTTTGGAATCTTGAAAGGGGGTGGCCATGGCAGGGGGGAGGAAAAGTTAATAGGAAACAGATTTAGGAAAATATTGTATCCACCCTTCTGGGTGAATAAATCAGTGACTGAAACAGCTTGATAGCTGTAACCGTAACCTACTACACTGCACAGAAATAAATATTCCCTTTAAGTCACTGTCTACAGAACCGTGTTGTATCTGTGTGCTTGGCAACAAGTTCCTGCCACATGCAGTAAACAGTTGTGAGAGAGCAGACAGGGATGGTAGAGTTGGGTTTTTTTTTTAACAAAAAGTAACTGGAAAAGTATCATTCCTAGATATTAGTAACGCATCACTTAGATTTCACTACACCATGTTTATGTGCGGGGATGTAATTTGATTGCCTATGCAAACATGCAGTTAAACCCTACCTGAAAGATCAGGTAGCTATGCCCTCCCCAATAACATGAGTAATTTCATACTGGGCCTGTTCTCAGTTGTATTTGTTTCACAATGCTTGCACCAGTATAAACAGCAGGAGAAACTAGCTGTTATGCTATCCTCCATGTTGCTAGCTTGAATTAAGTTTGGTTTTCCACACCCAAAGTTATTTCTCACATCTTGGGGAAATGCTTTTAAAATCATTTGAAAATGAAGCTGGCAAAGGTCTGTAGATTTTCTTTTCTTCTTTAAATTACTAGTTCCTGCTTATGTTCAGTACTGCCCTATAAACTAAAATATCTATGTTTTGCATTTCATACCTGTCAACCTCTTTTTCTTCATTAACTTCTTCTCTTCCCCCCTCCCCAGGTATCTAGGCTGCCGTCACAACTGTAGAACTGAACAACTTCGTTAGCTTCAAGTTTTCATTCAAATTTACTGACACAAGTGTGTTGGGATGGGGGGGTGGGGGAGTGTTGGCCATTGCCTTTGCAGTGTTTCTCTAATTATTGAACTAGTACCTCTAGGGTCCAGTAAAGCTTTGCACTGTTAGTTAGTAATAAAGTAACTGAACTACTTTATTTCTTTTCTTTTTTTTTTTTTTTTTGACTTCTTTGGTACCTTCTGGCCTTCCTAAAGAGAGCCCCCACCTACTGCAGTGAATTGTAGCTGTAGCCTTGATAATACAGTGCTTGGACAATAAGGTCTCAAGGGGTGCTTACTGAAAGAGATTAAACTGTAATTAAACTGCCCTGTGAGTAAGAAGGAAAGGGGGAAAAAAAAGATTTGTGGTTTTCATAAAGCAGAAAAAATACATTCACTGGTGTTTACAGCCCAGAGACTGACTTTTTTTTTTTTTTTTTGCCGTCTTGACTACAAAACAATCTTATTTTTAGCTGGAAAGGGCTTTGCAGTAGTGCCATATCAATCCCACAATCCTGTTCTTTGAAATAATTGCACTGAGTTAGTCCCCAGTCAGTACTAACTGGCTGAAAAGCAGGAAAGAAACATTTAACACACATGCATAGAAGTGGATGAAATTTACCATAAAAGTATGAATTTCTGTAAGCAATCTGCCGTTCTTTGTATATATATTTTTAAATGGGGCCTTAATTGAACATGCACCTATATAATATCCTTTTGTTTAGGCTCAATATCGTGTCGAGGGGAGGGTGTTGGGTTTTTTTGTTGGGTTTAGGTTTTGGGGTTTTTTTTTTGGTTAACCCCTCCTCTTATCAGCTCAGCTATTAAATATTGTGGTTTTCCAGCTATCAGTCTCCGATCAGCACAGTTAGTGCATTTTACCTTCCAAGGAAGTGCACTTTGAGCCAGCTGGAGCACGAAAAATGTAGGAGCTGGAGAAAGTCATAATTGAAACAGGCGACTACTCCAGTACAGACAGGAAATAAAAGGAAGACGGGGCCCTTCAATGGATTAAATTAGATGTTTCAAATTCAGACAGTATCAGGAAAAAGAAGACTTATGCTAGAAAAAAAAGGGTAACAGTAAGTTCATTCAGCTGAACACCCAGCCCTCCCTTCTTCTCCCCCCCCATCCTTAACATGTGTTTTTGCTGGAATCTTACTCTGATGCACTGAAGGGTAGAAACTACACAGGCCCCTCTGCTTGCCAAACAACAGAGTAGCAGGTCCTTCTGCTAATGTTATACTATCCATTTTTTCTCCCTCTTCAGACAGTCCTTGGATATTCTTCTTTAAATTAAGCATGAAATTACCTTGGGCACAGGAAACAAGATTTCAGCTGCTCAGTAATTAGAAAGAAAAGTATATTGTACCTAAAGCAAAAACTTGATCATATGCATTTCCTGCATTTTAGATATATGCCTATTTCACCTCTCCATGCATAGTATATGCTTGCACACATAAATTACATGTACATTCTTCCATTCAGACTAGTTCCTTCTTGCTGTACAGCCACCACCTAGTGTTGCTGACTTGCATGGTTTTATCTTGCCTACAGAGTTTTCTCCTTAGTCATTTGTACATTAATATGTATAGTGCATGGTGACAAAGTACAAAGATTTTTATTAAAATTTAAAAAATTGGCCAGGGATTAAAATGGCCAGGGATTAAAATGGCCATATTATTCATGAGTAGCTATATATGAGCTCTTATAGATCATTCCAAGTAAAAGTGCCACTGAAACCCCCACCACTGTGAAGTCAGTGAATCTGTGACATATAGTTTATGTATGCAACCAGTTTTGTTTGCTTTACAATTCAATAGCTAATTACTGGAGGTAATACTTGTATTCTTTCATCTTTGCTAAAGGATATATCAAGTTTTAGAAGCACCTAAAATGACATTAGGAAATGGCTAAACATTAGAGCTGGTCATGATTTTTTTTAAATTCAAAATGTAATTTTCAATTTGATGAAAAACACTTTTCAGTTAGTAATTGATTTCCCCCCCCCCCCCAACCCTGTATTTTTAAAATACGAAGCAAAACATACGCCAAGGTGGGCCAGGATCTGTTAAAGTCTGACCAAAAGTCTGACTAAAGTTGGATACATCTTACTGTGTGCCTCAAAGCCTACTAAATTTGGCACTTTAGGAAAAATGAAATCTTTGACTCAGAACAATTAGGGTTTACAAAACGTATAAATTACAGCAGGAA
>NW_010241685.1:47709-48309 GCF_000690775.1 Eurypyga helias
AAATGCCTCAAGGGTTTTGGATTAGACGAGAACCATTGCAAAGATTAAGAAGTAGTATCCTGGTAGCACATACATATAGAGAAACATTTTTTTCTGTGGTTGTTTTTTTCATGTCATAAGAAAAACATTTTCTAAGCATGCAGTGTGTAAACAAAAGGCTGTTTATTTGAAACAACAGGAGTTTTTAAAAGTGCAACAGGCACATGGAAACAGGCACTGTTTGACTAGAGAAAATTATTTGAAATAGGGGATCAATTGGTTAAGCAAAAGAATACCTCTACTCAGTATGCAAATCTCTGTATCTGTTTTCTAGATTCCTAGAGTATTGGCATTCTTTCTTACCAAGAGTTCCAGTTTCTTGGTAAATTTTTCAGTATTTTTTAAGATAGCACTGCAGCACCATTTTTGTGAAGGAATCTCACTGCAGCTGCTTTTGTAGTTTGTGCAAATGTCAACAGGGAGGAAACATGCAAGTAGTACAAAGGAATGCAGCTTAGATAGGACTAAAAGTGGCCTGTTCAGCTTAGAAGTTCTGGAAAGTTGCCCAGGGATGGGAGAAAACCAGAATGTTTTTGTTGAATTCTTACTGCTGAAACATAG
>NW_010241685.1:48331-84703 GCF_000690775.1 Eurypyga helias
CTTCTTGGTAATATCCATGGTTTGCAGGATTGGGAGGGACTTGGCTTCAATGGTTTTAGTTTTTTTGGTCGTGGCTTTGGTGGGTTGGTTGGGGGTTTTTTTCCTATTTATAGGATAGGCAGGAGGTGAAAAGGACTTTTTTTTTTTCTCTACATCTTAATTTTACGTGGGTGTGATTCAGTATATGTGCATGCTTGTAGAATTATAAAATGCAAGAGAATTCTGTGTTACACGGCTCCCTATAAAGTTACCCCTTCTTGCCTTAAAAGTGAAGGGCATCGCACCACCTGCTTTTGCTGCTAGAATCCATCTCAGGAAAAATCCCTAAAATTGTGCTTGAAAATATGGGACTGTGTTTAGGGGTACCCCATGTTATAAAGATGCCTGTTACAATCTTTGTTTCCATTGCCTGAATAGTAGTCATCCAGTGGAATTATTTTCACAGTAGGCATTTCAGAAAACATTTCCAGTGATTCAGCTCACAACTGACTCTTTGCAGGAAAAATGTATTGTATTGTGCTATGGTGAAGTATGCTTCTGGGAAATTATTATTGCAAAATCTGTGAAAAAATTATGTTTTCTATTCATATTGTGAACAAAATGGTACTGTGGAATGAGGGCTGCGCTTATGTACTGTGAAACATAGCAGCCATATTCAGGGTTCTGCCTGGGCACAGAATAGTGAAACACTTCACTATTTCTGGTTTGGTGTTTTTTTTTTTCAGGCCCCAGCTTGGGTCTTAGGAAAGTGGATGCTCCATTTTAATGGCAGATTTCTTAAGAACTTCCGTACAAAACCAAGCCAAAGCCAGGATTCCCAAAGACTTAGGGTGCAGTCATAGCTATGTGTGGGTGTAACTAAGCTGTCTGTTCTCTAGGTCTTTGAGGAAGCGAAATGTGCCTCTGAGGCAGCACAAGTTTCAGGCAGAGAGTGTTTCCTTGAAGAGGCAGACCTTCAGTAGCTATGGCCACAAAAACTTGTGTAGGTGTGAGAGCACAGAATCGATACAACATTTTTCACCTCGGATTTGTTAATTGTGCTGTGGGATAGTGGCATTTAGGTATCCTGCCAAAGAGACTATTTGCATGTGTAGATGCAACATACATTGAGGCTCGGGCAGTCTCCAAGTCATGCTGTCAATGGTAGACTTGAATTCAGAGCTGCTTCCAAATTGGGGTGCTGTGGCACTCCAGGGGCGATGATCTGGTGGGGCAGCATGGGGTGTGAAAGGAAAACAGCCTGTTCAAAGCAACACTTGGTGGCTGCTTCCATTTGAGACTGGAGATCATTCATTTGGAGAAATCTTCAGGCTCATCACTTACTGACAGAAGAGAGGTGTGACCTTCTGTGTTGTTGACAGATGACTGACTGCAGTGGGATGATAAGACCGTGTAATCAACACGCTTTGATGAGATGTGCAGCCCTAGTCCACCAAGGAGGAAAGGGTCTGAGTAGAGCTTCTCTAGCTGCTGACCTCCGAAGTGTTTGAGGATTTGCTACACTCTCTGTTCAATATTCCTGCGCTACTTTTGAAAACAGCTGGAAAAGAACGTAAGGTTCTGTCTGGTTTCAGTGTTAGCTTCCTTAGAAGATTAATCTCAGCTCAGTAAACTGAAGGTGGTTTTGGGAGCATGCTGGGTTTTTTTCCCGTTGTTTCACATTATATTCAGGATTCTGAACTCAAAAAATAGTCAAAAGTCAGTAGGTTCTTTTCTGTCAAGGGGTAAGGCATGTTTGCGCCTCACAGGTTTGCATCACTTTAAACAATTTGTTTCTGCTATAGTCAGCACAAAAGGTTTCTGCCAGATTAACAGAAACCAGAATTTGGGCTTACAGCTTGCACAGACATTTGTGTAATTCCCTAATAGTTTCTTATTCGCCTACAGCGGAAGAACGAATCAAGAATTAATTAGCACATCAGGAGATTCTCACCCCAGCTTCCTCTCTTTCTTTTGTATTTCTTTATTATCCCCACCTTCCAAATTGGTGTTCCTAAGCATGTAACAATATGCAGCTCTGGCCTGCAGAGGCTGATAGGAAATATTCCTTCATTTACTGTTCCTGTCTTGCATTTTCTGTTTGACTTGTGGGTTTGGTGCCAAGCTGCCAGCTTTGGGAAGCTGCCTGGCTTTGGGAAGAAACAATCAGCTCTGTTTTTTCTCGTGGCTTTTACCTGAAGTCGTAATTTGGGATAGGTCTGCAGAAAGATAGGTCAATCTTTGTGAACCTTTTGGCAAACTCGCCTTGAATTTCATATTTGTAATGAAACCAAAATCCAGAGGATTTTGGGGAGTACACTGCAAAAGTTTCTCAAGTCTCCGTGGGCATATTGGCTGCAGCAGGTGCCAGCAGGATTGCCTGTTCTTCAGCCTCCTATTTGCAGGCACTTACGGATCCAGTTTGGGGAGATGCTCAACAGCACATGTAGGAGCAAGGTGCTGGTAGTCTGTGGAAACCAGGCACCTGCTTGCCCTTTTACCTTGGAAAACTTCCCTCATAAATCTTGAGTCATGGTGAAGTCTTGTAAGGGAGAGCTATTAAGTGGAGCAAGCTTGGGTGGAAAAAAGGCAAGAAGCACCCCTGACGGGTTGGGGCGAAAGCACGTTCTCCTGTCTGAGCTTGCTGACACAAGGAAAAACCGTTTGGGGAAAGCACCAGTCTTGGATATATAATGCGTTACCAGCAGATACCCACGGCATTTCAGTTGCTCTGTGGTAAATGCCTCCATGTAGGGGTTTTTTGCTGTCATAAATACAATGTAGCGTTTTCTGTGCAGTTTTGCATGCATGTGCTGTTGCCGGGGTACCACTGGTGCGCTGTGGAGCGTGCCCTTGTTTGTGCTGGGGTAATCTGTTACAGCATCGGTCTCCCTATATACTATTAAGGACTTTGCCAATCTGAGCTTATGTCCTCTTGGGTATCTTGTGCTCACTTCTTATCGACTGTGACCTTCAAGAAGCTTGTACTGTGGTAGTTGAGTCATGCTTTCAGTTAGGTGGCATCTTTCGTGGCACCTCATTTTCTGGTACTGAGTTCTTGATCAGCACAGCATCTCTGGCTTAGGGGAATGATATTCCTAGAGTTGTCTTTTTCTTCCTCCTTCCCTCCTTCCTGCAAATAGCATTTTTTGAATGCTCACAACCTGATGATCTTTTGTAAAATGTCAGGCCAGTTTTGTTTCCGCAGCTGTAGATGTGTCTGATCTCCCACGCTTTACGTTCTTCTTGCTGGTCTTCCCTCTCCCTCTGAGAGGTCCCTTTATTTCTCTCTTCTGGCCATAATGTGCTCTCTGACGTTACTTTGCCCTCTTAAACCTGTTGGTGCTCACTTAAGGCACACTTGCATTTCAGCAGTGCTTTGTGTGGTCCCCACATCCTTCATTATCTATTCCTCTGGACAAACTCTTCCTGGGATGGAAATTCTCAGCGTTTCAATGTGTTGGACTATTAATGATACTGACAGTCGATCTGAAAAACAAGGATGAAGAGGGACTGTGGCAGACTGTGCTTTCTCAATGGTAAAGTAAGTAAAAGGCGTCGAGGAGCTGCAAGCCAAATTATTTGATAACCTTCTGAAACTTAATTTTCTTTCATAGCTATTTCATAGGGAGAGCAAGACATCTTATTTAAAAATATTTTTTTAAAAGGCCTATGTAAAGGGATAGAGTTCTCCCCGACTTAAAATTATTACTCCTCTTCTCCTGAGCTAGAGTGATTCTTCAGGATCTGGTTACAGTCTACTTAAACTCAGCAGTGCTTAAATCAAGGTGATATTTAGATTCTATGAGCCATAGTCTCCTTTCAGACTGATAAACATCTAAAGTAACACAGATTTACACCTAGGTAAACCCATGACTTCTAGGGGGTATTTTGGACTTACACCACTCTAAGTGCGAAAAGAATGTGGCAATAAATGATGACAATAAAAATGCTTTATTAAGCTGTTGTGAGTGGACCAAAGTCATAATAAGCACATCTATTTACATTAGCATCCATTAAAATTTAACACACGCTTTAGCTAATAAAAACTAAGGTTTAATGCCGATGCCGGACAGTGACACTGTTGAACTCTAGAATTTTATCAGCTCTGTGAAATAGGTCCCATTTAGCAGAGCTTTGCCTCTCATGTGTTGGATGGTAAGCAAGAGCTAACATTTAGCAGAGTTTTGCCTCTCATGTGTTGGGTGGTAAGCAAGAGCTAACAAGTTATCTCTCCTCATTTTCTGGTTTTAAGCTGTACTAAGAAATGCTCGGTATGTGCAAAGGTCATGATAGCAAGACCCGCAGTCTCGCTATGATGCATTGGCACTGAAGGCCAAATGATGCCTGTTGAATTCACACGAGTCAGCCTTGTAATTTCTCATTTTCTTTATTTATTATGGCATGAACACACTGTCAGTGCTTGAATAATCATGATGAAACTACATGAATGAGTAAGGTGATTGGGATTTGGAATGTATATGTTGCCCCAAATGGTTTGAGTTCAGACACTGGTACCAAACCTGAATTTACTCTTCCATTTCCAGTATATGAATTTTACCGAAGTTCTCACTTAGTATAATCACCTTTTTATATCGTTGCACAGTAATAATTGTCTAATGTACTGTAAATTATTGTAGGTCTCTTCCTCTAATTTGCTCACTGAGAAGAAACAGACCATTTTTATGGGAGAGAAATGAAGCGGTGTTTCTCAGAAAGCAATGCATGCAGATGACCATCTTATTATTAGAAAACAGAAAACATCAAAAGATGAAGAGCCGTTTGTATAATCATCCCAAGCTACTGTGGTCGCCCTTTCAGCTAGCCTCCTTCAGTTTTCCCACCCTTTCTCCTTATGTCTCCGCACCAGGACACTGCATGATCTGCAGTTGCTCACTATGCAGACCCTGGAAAAAAAAAAATCATGCCTGGCAAAAATGTCCGTGCTCGTGCTTGGAGATGCAGAGAGCATCGAGTTGAGGCTGCATCTGAGTCGAAGCTGGGTTTCCTGGGTGCTGACTCCATGGGCAAAAGGGCTGCATCTTGACTCAGCTTGCAGCGGAGAAATAAGAATTTGGAAGAGCACCTGGATTATTTTATTATTTGTACAAATAGTTGAGACTAGTGTTTTTTCTGGTTTAGTTCATGCCTGCAAGCTTGGTGTGCTTCAGCTAGCTGGCTTCAGATGAGTCTCCAGGACTGGATTTCTTTGTGACCTGGTCACTGGTCAGAGGTGTCCACATCACCCTCCCAAGATGTCACACCCTTTCTTGATGAGTTACACGTGCACTGTCTAACGTTTCAAAAAGCCTGTCATTTGTACATGTGTGGGGTTTTTTTTAAACACGTTGTAATGATTTGAAAGCTTTTGCTTTTTAAATTGTGAATTTGGTATGGTGGATGTTATTAAATGTAGTTTCCGCTTGTGTTAACAGATACTCGGTGTAGGTCTCCAGAGAAAGTCTTATAAACTGTATGAGAAATAATTGTTTTCCTTTAAGAAGAGCATTGCAAAGAGTATAAAAATGTTAAAGTGAAAACCCTCTACATACTGCTTTAATATACAGTGCTGTCTGTATAATTAAGATAAAGATAAAATGTATTTATTTTATAAATTTATTTTGTGTGATATAAACATCCACTAATAGCAAATATTCCCTTTCAAAAAATGCTTTTTCACAACTAAATATTTTCTAGAATAGTTCCTTTGTCATCAGGATTTTAATTTTTTTCAGAAATATTTTTATGGGGAAAACCATCACCAAAATTAGGTTTTCTCTTTAATTTTCAAATACCTCCATTATGAACCAGGAAGGATATATCTCCTTATTTTCCCAGTTGTAAATGTTTTATTTCCAACTATCCAGAGTACAAAAACTACACATTGAAAAGTAGACAGATTGCTGAAGAGATAACAACAGAATTTCCTTTTATTTAGCGGGGAAAAAAAGGTAGCAATTTTTTGCTGTTCAACCAGTATGTGTGTTGTTTATTTTCCCCCATTCCTCTTCAGCTGATGTATCTGTCAATCACAGTCACAGCAATTTGCCATCTGGATTTTCCAGTCCACCCTCTTCTCTTTTGTGTATGGGGAAAAAACTTGTTTGTATGGCAGAACCTACCACCACCTGAGACTGCAGTGGGACTTATGGAACAGCTGCACAGACTGCCCAAAAAAAGACCTATTTCTCCTGCACAAAATTGCTGGAAAAAGATGAAAGTTTAGGGCCCTCAGCATTTTGCAAAAATTTGGATCCTTAATACACATGCAAGAGTTATGTAATAAAAAGCAGGATAACCAGAATAGGGGGGGGAAAAAGAGAATAGTGGAAGGAGCAAGAGGAGAAGTAGTCAGAGATGCTAATCTTTTAATCTCATTCATCTTCTTCCTGTATTTTTTTGTGTTGTTTTGTTTCCCTTTCCTCCTTGTTTTAGAAAAGTGCCATCACTGCATTGAAGCACTGAGAAAATTGCTGTGCAGTCGATCCCCAGGATTATTACCGTACCACATATAGGGTTACATAGAATGAGGTGTTTTTTTCCCTTAAATCCGAAGATTGTTCGTTCATGCAGCTCACGTGTTATAATCAAATGTGAATGCAAGAAAATGTTCTGTGGGATCTATTCAGCCTTCGGTACGGCTGTAACTCCCATTGAGGTGGGTGGAAGTCAGATCGTAGCATGGCAGGAGAATAGAGGCCTTTCTGTTCTGAGATGGACTTATCACATGGTTAGCAGCTGGAATTTATGTGAAGTCTTATTAAATAAAACAGCAGTAACCAGTCACCTACTGCTGCAATATACTTGAAGGTACAGTACCTGAATTTTTTCAGAAGTACTTGACCTCTCTGCTGCTTTTGCATCTCTGTATTTTCTCTTGCTTGTACTTGACAGTTTTTGACCTTCTAGTAAACTTTTATTTTCGTTTTTATTACAACTTAGGATCATGGTAGTTTAAGGGTTTCAGTTCCATGACTGCAGATTTGTTAAAAGAAGATTAAGACATGCCCACAGAACCTCTATTAAATGTAAAAACATTTAATGTCAGGTATTATTTTATTAAGTTTGGCTTTATGCACATACACAGTTAAGTGTGTATGCCTGTGTTGGGGTTTTTTGGGTTTTGTTTTTTTTTTTTTTCCCTAAAAAAGGTCTCAGGACGGTGGGTAGAACATCTGGAATAATTGTGTAGAACAGAAGTGTGAATGGAAACAATACTGTACTTACATAATAGCACAGGATATTTCATTAAAACAATTCCAGCATATTTATAGTTGGCAAATTACAACACTTAAAGAACTGATCTCCATATGGGAGTACTTAGTCCTTTGAAATATTATATTGTTTTTAATTGTGTCTCATTCAGTGAAGGGATTATAATTTTGAAGTTGGTGGGTCACAGTGCACCAAGCCACTTCACAGCCAACAGAGAAATCCCTGGATTATTGATGTATCCCCTGGTAATGGTAATTTTGATATTTTATGGAGTTTATTAATCTCGTACAGGAGGTGCAAAGACTGGTCTGTTTGTCAAAGCAGGGAGAACTCTACAGAGCAGCTGTCCTCCCTGGCTGCACCTTGCCCTGAAGCAGTGCCTTTTGCTGCAAGACCTCCATGGGCTGATCTGGTCTTCTCAGACAGAAGAGGTGGCCTGGTTTTGGTTTAATGCTGGTGGAACTAGAAACCTCCTGGCCCACCCCTACCCCATTGCCCTGCCAGAATTTCAACCTGGGGTGTTTTTTCCCTGAGACACCTTGCAGAAGGGTCAGCCATGGAGAGAGTTGATCTTCTGGAAACCTGGAGGGTGCTCCAGATCAATGCCTCAAACCTCAGCGCGTGTAGGTCAGCTGGAAGGGAAAATGATAACTAAAGCTGCCGATCTGTTTTGGATCATGGTGTTAAAAAAAAGACAGGCACATCAGATGGTCCATACAGTGTCCTTTGCTTGCATGGAGCTTGTCCATGACATGCTTCTGTGGCCTGCGGTAGATGGAGGCGCCAGTGGCAAGGCAGCCTGCTGCTGCCTACTGCTGCTTGCCACTCCTGCCCGACACAGGCAGGAGGGAAGGGCAGCTCCTCCAAGGCAGGCGAGTGACCAGACTGGTGTTTCTTCCTGTGCACACAAACACAGAGCAACTGAGGAAAGCTGTTCTGACTGCCTTAAGCATGCACTGAACTTAGAGTGGTAGAGTTAAGTCAGTGGGAGAGGGTGAGTTACAGGTGACTGGCAAGCAATGAAAGACCAGAGTGGCACAAAATACTAGTTTCTTACTCCTGTCTTCTGCTGGTTTTATCTCTGTGCATGCTGTTGAGTGAATGGGTTAAAAGTCCATTGGAAGAGTATGTCACCCCATGGCAAAAATCTGGTTCAATGCCTAGACAGGATGCCCAGCCCATGGCCAGGATTTTCCCTGGAGGAGCCAGTTGACACTCTCATACTCCCACTCTCATTCCCTCTCACTTTGGGTATAAATGGGCCAAGTCTTTCCCAGTTATGCTGAGGAAGGCCAAAGAAAGGCTCAGAGAGCAATTTGTGCTTTACTTTGTTGTCAGATTTCAAGGCAGTGGAGTTGGTAAAAGCGTATTGTTTGCAACCTGGACTCAGCTCCCAGCAGGCAGCTCCGATAAGCTATGCCTGCCCCAAAGAGAATGTTATCTAAACAGCAAGCAGTTTATTTCTCTGTAAATAAGGAAAGGGATTGATACAGACCTGTTGAAGTAAATGACTATTGTTATAATAAATGTTTTTCTCCTTAGCAGAAAAAAAATGGACATCCATTTTCTACTATGGTAATAAAGCTCCGCATGACATATAAGTACGTTGCTGCCTGCCAGTGGGTCTGCTCCCTCTTGGCATGCCTGGGTCATTAAAATGGTGCACGGCATGGCTGGCGATCCTGTGCCTTCTCTTTTCGAGTTTCTTGTCCATTTCAGATTTATCAATAGAGGCCATGTGCTATCCACATCTCGTATGTTACAAGCTCCTATTTATTTGAGAAGCCATTTAAAGATATTGCTTTGAAAAAGAAAGGAGATAACAGCAATAAACTTTCCTCAGTGAAAATTTAAGCCAATTCTTCAGAAGATTTTTCTATTGCTGTCGCTGTCTCCTTAATTGCTGATTAATTTTTTCCCTGTCCTACATTTTCTCAACATTTGTGTAGCACATCCAAGCAGAGTAGGTCACCATTACTTTTAAAGCTCTGTGGATATTAACCTCATGAAGAACAGCAGGAAAGATGACTTCATTGTAATCTGTATATTAAAAACTTGACATTCTCAAGCACTCACTTAAACCACTAATTAATGTTTCTCCTTGCAAGCCTCCCTTTAATCAGAGAGTTTAGCTATTGATGTTAATTTTAGTTCTTCTTCTGAAATGTGATGTTTCACACTCCTTCCTTCTTCCTCTCCCAGTCACCATAACCCCCAAAACCATAAGATGACAAAAAATTAAAGAAAACTTGGATTCAGGTGTTCCCTTCTGCAGCACGTTCCATTCAAGTTTATTCTCCTGACTTCTCCAAACCATGGCAAGGCAAACCCTCTTTTCCCAGTTGCACTTGTCCATCCTGGCTTCTGGGTTCCTCACTCATACTAAGGTCACAGGAGGCAGGCTGGGAAGAAGCTGGCAAGGTACATGAGTGTGAGGTGTATGGTTTTAAGGATCAGAATTAGAATTGAAACCCTATTGTGTCACACAAGCCTAGGGCCAGCACTGATGTCAAATGTTAAGCTGCAGTGCTGAAGCTCAATTGGGATGCTGTTCCGGATGTCTCTCCTTATTCATATATCTGGTTTTCATATGTGGAAGCTTCGGAGAGCTGTTGGGGAGTGTGTGCTGTTTATGGTGGTGTTGACTGAGAATTCTCACGGTTGATTGCAGCCTGCAGTTGACTTTTTTGGTTTCATGTAAGGGGTGTGGGGGTGTCTTTAAGAATCATTTGAGTCAGGCATGCATCTTCTCTCTGTCATTGTATCTTGGTTATTTTAGAAGTTTGACACAACAGCAGCATATGAACTGTTAACAAAGAAAAATAGGGGTGGGGAAGTGCAGACTATTGACAGCCTGTCTAAAAACAATCTGAACACTGCTTTGACTTTAGTCACGTTTAATATTCAGTAAATACAGCATGCTTTTTGTTTAGAAATCTGCTTTTAAGTTTGCTTTTAATCACACAGACTGTGAAGCTTCAGTTATGTCTTCAGTAACATGGCTGCTGCTGACAAAAATATTCTTTCCTGAAGAAAATACATCAATGACAAAAGCTACAGGAAAAAAAAAAAATTTTCAAAGGTGATTTCTCATTTTCTGGTACGTACATCTGATCGGTCTTTAGCGCCTTGTTCTAGGCTCTTTGCAGTAGGTTTACTTTTGAGTTCAGGTACTTACCATCTAAATTACTGTAATGTTCTTTTTGGTATCTCCTGCTTTAACATCGCCATATGTTTGCCTTTACTGAAATGTAAATAAGGAGAAGCAATTAAAAAAATTAAAAATAAAAAAAAATTTTAAAAAGCTCCTGACATCATGACAATTAGTATTACAATGAAGCCTAACAGCATTAAAATAATTAATGGGAAGGAAATGGCCCAGCCTGCTACCTAAGGAAAGACCCTCTTTTACTTTTCCATCATTCTGCAGTCTCCTCCAAAACTACATTAAGCAATTGTCTTTTTCAGCATACTCAGCAAACATAAAATATAAGGCTGTTTTAAGTTGATGTCTAGTGGGTTATGTCCTTCTGAGTGATTACAGAGTAAAGTTATCAACTTCTTTGCTGATAAAGACCTGTTTGATTTTTATTTATTCCTGTCTTTCAAGCTATGTAAGTTAGATGAAGATGGGATAACATTAGGGATTTATTTCTAGTATGCAGAACATCTCCTCTTTCTTCCTGCTGGCATTTCAGCACTTGGTCTGCCTTAGTTTTGTTTGTGCCTGCTATTAACCTCTTCCGAAGTTACTCATTTGAACTGGAGTTTTCATACAACAGATCATGTTCCTCTTTCATTCTTAATTAAATGGTGGATATTCTCCATTTAAAATATGAGTTTGTTTGCCTCTCTACCCATCCATACATCTATACACTAGGTTTCTAGTTCACTGTCACTCCAGGTTTTATTTCCCTTACTCTGCAGGGCTTTTTTCCACACAATCTCTATTGAATCTCTTTAAAAATGCCCTCAGTATTTTTCTGATCGAATGACAAAAGTTTTAGTCATTTGGACTTCATGAGATTTCCTTCTGTGGAAAGGATCTTGTGGCCATCTGTTGATAAGAAGCAAATAGCACACAGGTCAGAGCTTGCTCATATTGATGAAGCTGGTGCTGTGCAAGCAGGCTGACATTAGCCAGTGGCTCCTTTGCAACATCTGCAGCGTGCAGAGGAACTGTCAAGCCAGGAATTACCAGCAACCAAAATGCCAGTGCTCAGAGGCCCTGTTGCAGAGGCCCTCGGCATAAGAGGCATCCCTCTTAACTTACACAAATAGTACGTAAGGTGTAAAGAGGCAGAATCTAAAATTCCCAAAAAATAGAGTGGAACCAGGTGTTACATTTGTCCCCAATAGAGACCATCCAAGTCTATGGTTTTACAAGCTTCCTGCACATCCCACTTCTGCAGAACAGTGGCCTTTTTAGAACAGGCTGTGAGGTAGAATAACTATTTTAAAGGGAGCTGCACCAAATCAGAGTACTGTCATCCTTTGCAAAATCACTGCTGGTCGCTTCTGGGGCTAATGCATTTTTCGCAGTTTTGGCCATGTGCTAATGAAATCAGTTGCCCTCACATCTAGTTTTCTATTTGTTCAGCAGCAGCATTTCTTTCAAGAGATATATATGTAATTGTAACTGTCATTTTCCATATCTTACCTGATGGATGTTACACAGTAGTCATGCAGGGAGCTGCTCTTGAAGGTGTATGTTATAAAGCAGCCTCAGAACAAGAATCCCCTGCAGGACTTTTATAGAATGAAACTGCATGGTGCTTTCCAGAGGGCTCTGCGCTGTTTTACAATAGTAATCGGTTCCTGTAATTTGTGAGAATTCAGGCCCCTGTTTAACAGTTAGCACAGCTTATGCAAATTTGAAAATATCCAGCATGGCTCATCACAGCTGGTTTTGGGAACAAGCTTTGCTTGGGGATACTTGGTTAGGACAGCCCAAGTAGCAATGTGAGTCCCTCATACAAGGGTAGGAGGGAAGAGGGGGCACTGCCTTGAACTTTTGGGTCTCCGTTAAATTTACAGTTGATCTCTGTGCTAGAAAACTTTGTGTATGCATCTGGGAGTGCCAGCACCCAAATGTGGGACAAAGACAGAAAACACACATTTGCATGGGAACCGAAAACATTGTGGGATTTATTCCTTTAAGTGTGTGGCTTTTTCTGTAAGCTCAGCTTGCAGAAGTTTTTGTTTTGTTTTGTTTTTCCTGCTATGAAGAGTTTTAAATAACAAAAGCAGAGAGGTAGCAAATTAGCAAGGAAGATAAATAGCTTTGAGACTAAAATGAGAGCCATTCCTGAAACATGGAACGTTGAGAGGTACGCTCCCTGCAGAAGCTAAATGCAGTGGAAAAGAAAATACATCATATTTGAAATAAGAGCTAATTTATCTCCATGCTGGAAGAGATCCCAATAATCTTTTAAGCACTGAAGACTTCTTCAGCGTGTTTCAGAAATCTTTCATCGGTGCCGGATGGGCTTTTGTGTCATACAGGAAAATCATGAGGGGTTTGGCAGCTGAAGGAAAAGGATACCTTCTCTTTCTCTCTGTCAGCCTGCACGCAGTGATTCATCTTGTCTGAGGGAAAGGAAAACCAAAGCAGTAGGGTTCTAGTCAGAAATTAGTCACTGTGAGACTGTGTTCGCTTGGTGGCCGAGGGTTGGGATTTTTTTGTTTTGTTTTCTTACCCGAAGTCATGTGACTTACTCTTCATCCTTGTTCCTACCAGGGGTATTTCTAGCAGGACACTAGGGCTCTGAAGCTGCTAAGTTTTAACCCATTACCTTGAAGATAAGGGAGTTGCACTGTGGATTTGAAACTCCTGGTTGGCATCAAAGGTTTCTTCCTGTAGCTGATGGTATTGCAGAAGAGGTACAGATGTGTACACCAAATAAATCAAAGATGAAAACCAACTGCAAGCTCCTCTTGTGGTCTGGTCCTTCACCTTTTTCCAGCTTATATGATGAGTACAAATTAATTATAAGAGCGTATTATGCCAATTGGAAGGGAAGAAATTAGTTTGCTGCTTCATTTGCGGTCAACATAGCAGGGTGTTTTTTTACAGATGTAGATTTGTGCTAAAATATGAGTTTATGAGTTTGGGAGACTAACTTTTGCATAGCTACTAAGCAAAAAGTCATATCTGGCAGAGGGGCACAGGGCAGTAATGATCTATGCTGTTGCAGCCAAGCTGGGCAACAGCCCCTAGCAGTATACTCACGCGGTGACCAAGTTCCCTTGAAGGTGGTGTAGTCTCATATTTTCATTTCCTTGGCAGCCTGTTGTATTCTAATGTATTCTGCTGACAGTGTCACAGAGATCCAGACATGCCTTATTCCTGCTTTTTCTAAGATCCCTGTTCACACAGAGGCTGCAGAGAAAGAGCAGGCAAGGTCCTCACATGCCACTGTGGAAATGCACAGGGAAAGGTTCATATTGAGTTGTGAATTTACTGTAGAAGATTCCCTGCCTCCTTTTAATCTCACTTGAGTGGAATATCTTTTGAATAATGCTTTTTGCTGTGACATAATTTTGAGCCATGAATATTCATGATGGGAGCAGTTTATCAATGCTCTGCTCTTCATGGAGATGTGTTTCTTATTGCTCATTCATCTGATACTATAAGAAGATGGACATTTCAAATGTTCTGGAAATATTTTTTGCACACCAGATGTGGGCTTTCTAGATACCTGGACGCTAGCCATCTGCCTATTCTAGTTCACTCCTGTGGAAAATGGTTTCTAAGCACATTGCTCTTCAAAGGACTGCACAAGTTGATGTGCTTTCATGCAGTGGAGAGAACAGTGATTGACCTCTTGTTGGACTGTAAATCGAAGAGGGGTCAGTTGTGCTTTCTCCTTGAAAATGCCTTTTCCCAACCCAAACCGTACACTGTCATGATGTGTAGAGAAGGAAAGAAAGATCTTTGTCTCTTGTGGGGCACAAGAAATACAAAGAAAACCAAGGTGAGGAATGAGCATTTCAAGAATCATACCACCCAAAACTGATGCAGAGCAAGGTAGCCAGGCTAGCTACATGCACGGAAGTTTCAAAAGATTTTATGGGCAAAATTCTGTTCTTTAAAAATCCTATGAGCCACAGTTCCCCTCTGCAGTAGCAGCCTGAATTGTGCTTCCTCTTTGCTTGGATTTAGAAGCACAAATGTCAAAGCTGGTTTTCTTTATTTGGGTAGCAATGGAAGAAAGTTCACTCGGGAGACAGAAGAAAGAAGGAGTCTGGGACATGAGGCACATACAAGGGCTATAATGGAAATTAATTGGGTAGCATGTTAAATAATATTACTTTAATCTTGCAGCTTTGGGCAGTTGAGTTAAATTTCTATTTTATGGCATGTTTTACAAACTAAAATATTTTAGGGCTTGGAAACTGCTTGGCTTTAGTAGTTCAACGCAGGAAATATGCTTCCCTGCTATCAAACGCAGCAGTCTGTACTCTGCGTTATTAGCCATGGCATGGTGCATGCAGACAGTTCTCCTTGTTTGCTATCTCTGCTGAACCTTTCACATCAGCTCATTTATCTTTCAGGTGTTATAATAATTGACCCTCAATCAGTATTCCATTATCCTAAACAGGCAATTATCCACATTGTCACTTTTGCATTTGCTCTTTTGACCCAGGGGTCATGGAGGCCTAGTGTAACTGAATCCAACAAAATTATTCCCTTACCTGTCATATAAATAGTCATCCTAGCAAAATGAGACCCATGGGGGCTTTTGCTGAGGTGTTGAGAAGGCCAGTCTAACTCGATCCTTTATTCTGTTCTTTAAGGAATGCAGTACTGTTTTGGCACTCTATCAAAATAAAACAAAGTTCCATTTTTTAACCTCCCTTTTTTCTCTTTTTTCTTCTTCTTTTTTTTTTTTTCTTTAGGCGTGCACCCTTGCACTTACAAATGCTTCTTTGTGGCCTACTTTATTGAAATTTCCATTCAGCTCTTCCATCTGTTAGCTGTGTTTACCACTATTCCTGGGGAAAGAATTCTGCATTTCACCTTCATTTGGGGGTGTAAGGTCATAAAACTGTCTGGATTATTTCAGCTATATTTATACCTAAGTTAATATTACTTCTTTAACAGGTTTAAAGCTTTTAATTCCCCAGTTCATTATTCATGGTGAGTGAACCGAAGTGAACGAAGTTTTTGTTTTATAAAGAGGAAAGCTTTTGGTATTCAGAAAGTGTTCTGCAAATGTGAATTGTAACCTTCTTCACCCCAGCTCCCCAATTCCGATTAGGCTCATGTTTCGCACCCTCCCTCCCTCCGCTGCTCTCGGCCACCAAATGCCATGTTTTATTTAACTAGCTTCTGTGAATAGTTTGCATGGATACACACAAGGTCTATTTTTACAAACACGTGTGTTATGCCCATCTTGTAAAAGCTGGCATTGTGTCAAGGTCCACTGACATGAAGTGCATGCACAAGTTGTAGAGCCCAGCTCAATTATATGGCCTTGATGTATTGGTGTCAGGCCATCCTGGAGCCTTTAGTATACAACTGTGCCCGAGGAAGAGGGGATTATTCCTGTCTCATTGGAGGCAAACTAGATCTGAGAGAGGTGCAGGGATTTTCCTGAGGTTGCACATGGCAAAAGAGGGAAATGAACCTTGGTTTTCCCAGCTGTGTCTAAACATGGTGCAGTGAATGAGCCCAATGTGTCATGGTTCCCTCCTAGCTGCTGTGTTCAGATGGATGTATTCTGAAATCCAAGGTACTCAAAGTGGAGAGAGCACATGGACAAAAAAGCCTTTCTCTGATATGGGACTTAAATGTGTTTCATCTAGATGCTGAGTCCCAGCCTCACTCCCTACCCCTTCTGTTCTGTTTTGCTAGAAAGAGATAGTCAGCACCTTGAAACACTGACCTGGCACCACTCCAGTGAGAAACTGGGAGTTGAAGTGCGAACACAAATGCAATTTATTTTTCTTTGCTGAAATGTGCGTATTTTCCCAGTGGCAGCACGACTCAATAGTTGAAATAATGTTATTGAGAGAAAAGAGTGGAGTCCCAGTGTGAATAATATGCTCACAGACCCTTATGCTTAAGCCAGCAAATGTCTGGACAATATTTAACTTCCCTTTTTTTTTAAAAAAAAAAAACACACACACACACACAAAAAAGAAAAAAACCCCACAGTAGTCAGGATACATTGGGTCTTTCTCTTCCTATTTGTTTATGAAAAAATTGTTCTTGCATCTTATTGTTGTATTGCCTTATACCAACACACATGTCCACTCAATCATTGGGGATTGCACTATCTGTTATCTTTGTAACATCCTTTCCTGATACATTTGGTGGAGGCAGTGCTTTATTTTCTATTAGGTGCAAAAATCTGATCTATGAATAAGAGGACAGGATTGGCCTACCCTCTGCAGTGTTTGCAGACCAAAAGAAGGTTTAAATGGCTGAGATGTTATAAGTGTTGTAGGAAAAATAGTTATGTCTCTATTGTTTAAATATATATATATATATTTCTCAGGACCTGAGACAACTGTGGAAGTCTGCATCATAACCTGCTGCATATCAAACCCCGTATTTGTCCTCAGAAGCAGGTATCTCAAATTTTACCCATTATTAATTTCTCAGTTAATTGGAAGCAGCTTAAAACGATTTAAAAAAAAAAATGGACAAGAAAACATATTTAAAAAAAACAAATCTGACAAAACAAATTATGACTAGGAGAGAATCTCAGAGGCAAAACTGTTTCAAGGTGAAAAGCAAGCCTAATTATTGCGAGGCTTAGCCAAAAGTCCCTAAGCAATTAAGAAACTTGTCTAGAAATACATAATTTCTGCATGTCCTTCTGCAGGAGCTGACGTCAGAATGATGATGCTGGTTTTTGGGAAAGAGCAAGCTTGTATTTATTGTGGCACTTGTTGACATCATTACTGCAGTTTGCTGAGTCACAAGCAAGAAAGCCACTATGATGGGGAAAAATTGGCCCCTACTTTTCCTCTCCATCTGCTCTCACTGGCAGTGGTAAGCTGAGGGGGAATTGAGTTGGCCCTTGAGTGGCTGGTTTTAAGGCCAGAAATCGCATTTGCTTGATGCAGGGAGTATTGTAACGTGCAATGAAATCCTTGTAATGACAGCTGACACCCAGCTCTGAGCGTTGTTTCCAGATGCATTGCCCTCTGAAGGCAGCGGACAAACCTGAAGATTTCATTCAGAGTCTTGCAGGACACAAGGCTCGTGCTCGTCAGCCAGAGAGCTTAGCACTGTTCCCAGTCTTTTACGAATTAAAGCATATTAGCCTTTACTCTGGCTTTCCTGGTTTTTAAGTTTTGGGATAGTAAAGTCTTCCATAAGTGTCCTCAGCACACAATTAAAGGTTCAGCCCTTTATGACTGTCTCCTCCTAGCTGAGAAGATAGGGTTTCAGCCCACCTGCAACTATTCTGAATGTCAGAAATCAAACAACAGGTAATGCTGGGCTAAATCTCTGCTAACTTGCACAGAAGTTTGTCTGTAGGGAAAAAAAAAAAAAGCAATTAAACTAATTCTGTATGTACACCAGCAAACATTAGTGTAATTTTTCCTTTCATTATACAGTAGATTCTATAGGGTTAGTACAGACCTCTGTGTGACCATATTGCTTTGGGAACAGACTGGTATAGTGAGGTGTACAAGCCCTGAAGTTTTACTCTAGCTTCAGCCTGATCCGTTGACTGGCTTTGAATGAGTCCTCGTTTGTCTTTCTTTCACTTTCCCCATCAATAAAATAATAACAGATATTGCTTTTTCTTGATCCATTTCAAGATGTACTGCGGAAAAGCATTGCGGAAATAGAGGGCATTTTTATGTTGCTTGCTACAGCTAGACTTGCATAGGAACTTCAATTGAGAGAGTTGATGGTACCAGAAATGTTGATTAGGGAAACTGAGACTGTCCCCAAGGTTTTGATACCAAATTGGTGAATGCATAAAAATTGCAATAGCTTTCCACAATACTTACGGCAGTCTGTCTCTAACTTATATACTTCACCTATCATGTCTTGCAGTCCTGGCTCTAATAAAATGACACATATGCTACCAATATGCTCTTCTTGCACAGGGATATGCTGAGTTAGTGAAGTTATGCTCCGCATATGGTAGCATAATGGAAGGGAAGAGGCAGGCTTAGTTTTTTTGAAGTTTTTCATAGCTGCATTTTATATGTGAAGACCAGTCTCCATGCACACAGATGTATAATGGCAACAAAAAGCTATATATGCACTTCATGCATGGTAGATAACCATGCACGTCCATTTTGCAACTCCACATGCACCGTTACTGGGGACTCTTTATGTTCACTGTTCACTTTAGTAACACAGAAAGTGATTTTTGTAGTCGTTCATCTTACAAAACCCAAGACCTTTCAGCAGCCATGAAGACATGGCCTGCATAGTTTGAGACCTTTCTCCCATGCTTCCACTCTCTTTCTCTGACTTTTGTACTTTGCATCAACTTGCTGTGTGTCCTTGAAGCGTATGGAAGAGTAGCAGGGTAGCCTGTACTGAAACAAAGAGGTAGGGCAAGGAATGCAGGTTACCCTCAGTAATATACAAGTAGCAAAGCCAGAAATTAAGTGATATAAAACCGGGTATCTCTTTGTTATAAATGCAGAGTAGCACGCACATAATAAAATTTAAAATAAAAAGAAAATAAAACCAAGCCAACACAATAAACCAAAACACTGTGTGCACACACAACACAGAGCTCTTCCCTTGGGGAGAGGATGAGAGAGAGAATGGAGAAACCGCAAATGAGGGCGGTTAGTCATGTTGCTTAATGAACTACTGGAAGCTTTTCAGATACTATGGTGATGAGGGAAATGTACATAGAACAGTATAATGTTCCTCAGCTGATATTATCTAGGAGTTCAAAAGAAGCAGCAGCACAGTAAAGCAGCTCTCTGGTATGTTATTAAAAGGTATCTTGAGCTTTCCTGTTTGACAGATATTTCTTGTTTTAAGTTACACTTCTACTTCCATTATTTAGACCCAAGACAACAAAGTAATAATTGAGCTTCTGACTAGTTAACAAAATGTGTTTATGCAAACCAATTATTTTACAGTACAGACACCTTGTTAATGTTATACCGCTGGCAAATAAAGTCCTCAGAAATGACTGTATTCTGTATTTATCTGATCTCTGGGATTTTTCAATATTTTGTTTTGTAGTTTCCCATTGGTTTGTACAATGGACAGTCAGTCACATCATTTTGCAAGTGCACACTGGAATGAAAATCTGCAGAGTTACTTTTGGAGGGTAACAAAGACAATTATAACATTTACTCTTCTTCCTCTCAGTGTAATATAAGTTTTTTGTTTTGCATCATGCTGACTAAACTCATGGGAATAATCAGGGTCACCTCAGAAGTAGTTGTTCTAATTTGCTATTTTATACAGTCTGTTGCTGGTTAGATTGCCCATAAGGGTGATTAAGCAACATCAGCCTTCTGAAACCTGGATGAAGCCTCATCTGTATCTAAATTTAGTGACTTTCTGCAAGGTGCCTTATTATGTAAAGAGAAGCATGAAATTCTGATCAGTGTTCTCCTTGCAGAGAAGAAAAGTTCACAGTTGATGGTAGCTGGATGTCAATATTGGAGACATGGTCTTCTTGAAGAGCCCACAGTGTGTCACTGGAAAATCATGGCATGAAATCCTTTCTTCTATAAAACCACACTGAATTTTTGGAAAAATTCTGATACTCAGGCTTTGCTATTGCAACAGCTTAATGTTTTGCATCGATACATGTACTTAAAGATATGTATGAATCACATTTCCTGTTATGAAAAAATGTGGAAACTAGATGAGGTGTGAGCTGAATTTTAAGGCATGACAGTAGTATTACGCAAGGCTATCAATAGAAAGTGAAATATGTGCAAAGCAGTCAGGATTTTGAGCAGGATGGGGATAAGTGTGGCTGCAGGAGCGGATGGCATAGTAGGGAACTACACACGGTGGATCGTGTGGTCCAGCTCAGAGTTAGCATAGATGCTTCAGAGTCCCCTGGTACTTTGTTGTCACTAAAATCAGTAGAGGTTCTTTAAAAATTTGGTCTCTTAATCTGAGGAGTGCTTTATTGAACTTATGTGAGATCATCGACTATTTTTTGGAGCTAAGCTTGCAGGTAACCCAAGAGGCAAGAATTTCTGTTTGTACAATCTGCCTTTATTTGTGATTAATCCCTGGTTTTGCACTCCCACACTCCCCATGCCACCTTGCCAATTATTTAAGTCAGGTACTGCCAGACCAGGAGCTGATACATTTGTTTTCATTAAAAATATGGTGTGATCTCTGATCTATGGTGTGACTTCCCATAGTCAGGGGCTGAGATTTAGGTCTGTTCCAGAACACTGCATCTCTAATGACACTCAGCTTCAAGGCTAATGCTGTGCAGGAGCCCTCACTCAAGCAATGGGATGTCAGAAATCTGGCAAAGGCTGCTATACCAAATAAATTGCTTCTGTTATCACTAAACTCTGTATTTTCCTGTCTTTCCTTCACCTTGGATTTAGCATTTACCTGTATGAATATGTCTGTTACGTTATATTAGGTTCAGTAGGTGTGTCTTAAGGGTGTTTTAAAAGTGGGGTTGAGTGTATGTAAGATCAGCAATTAATTTTAAGCAGGCAATATCTCTTACAAAGGAAGGAAGAAATCAGGTTTGGGTGATTTTTGGTTTTGGTTTGGTTTGAGTTTTTTTGGTTGGTTGGTTGGGGTTTTTTTTTCTTCTCCTGTAACCCGCCTCTGGCTACTTTTGCTGGAGAAAAAGCATTATGTGTGATCCTTTTTCCTCTCCATTCTCTTGCTCAGAAATATATCGCTATTTAAACATTAGCAAAATCAAACATTAACATGGGAGTTAATGTTTTAAAATAATGATCTCTTGCCAGAAGCCTGTTGGTCCTGACATGCTGCCAACTGCAAAATCTAAATGAAGTTAGAAACTAGAAGAAAATAAGCTTACTCTATTTTCATTCTCCTCTAACATCCTTCGCACTATCTGAAAACCTGATCACTGTACATTATGGTACCGAGTTCTTTCAGTAATGGATTGCAGGTGCCACGTTACTGCTAAACAATATTTAGGCTACCTAGTTTTATTGTTTGGTTTAATTTCTTGAGTGAGTGATTTCAACAGCTCATCAAGGTTTCTAATTCCCATTCTTGCAAATAACTGTGAAGGGAATTGGGACCACTGAATATGAACCTTGGAGAGACGGTAGGTATTACAAATATAAATAGAAAAATTAACGCCAAACCATTTAAAATATACACGTGTCCACGAAGACACTGTCCAGAAATCCCACAACAAGTAGTTGCAGTGATAATTTTCTGAGAATTGAAGAGCCACTCTTTATTTCCATAATATCATGTAGATTGTAGTCACTGTCGTCATCGTATAACATCTAAAAGAGAATTAGAGGGCTTGTGATAAAACAAGCCTGGGAATTAGCAGGAGATAATTCCAAGGCATGCAGTATCCCAGAGCCTGACCACCACATAGATGTAAATGATGACCTGCGCACAAATTTTAAAAATGAGTGGGTGATATTTGGCTTTTAGAACATAACTTGGACAGCCTATAGCATATCGGTATGTAGTTTTATTCTGGAGAACACTTTATAATGATGTAAGAGGTAATAAGCAGTATTATGAATGCAACTGGGAGACATTACTGTGAATTTTAATTTGGGGTTTACTTGGCCTTTGGCACATGATTTCATTTCCCATAGACAATCTAAACGCACTATAAAGACTACCATGGGACCTGGATGCATTCACTAATGTAGGGTGTGGCAATTTCCTGTCTGTCTGATTTCAAATTACGATTAGTATCTAGTTCACTTATTGAGGTTGCTTCACTCATCCTTATTTAGAAGGTATTTTAAAAATAAAATTCTTAAGACTTTAACACAGCATTTACTTAGAAAAGCTGCCACCAAACCATTTAAAATACATGCATGTGTCCATAAAGTCATTGTCCTGAAATGCCACAAGTAATTGCATAAGAAGCGTATGATTATTTTGTCTATAGCAGCCATTCTGTCTTTTCTCCTAGGATTAATTCACAAGGAAAAGAATTTGCATTTCGTAGTTTGAACTGATGTTCATGAGGCTTGATATGTCCAAGATTTTTTTACAATGGAGTCAGATAATATAAAATACACTAAAACATAAAATGAAGTTAAAGTATTTACCATCTTCTTTACGGATGATGTAGGTCTTAAATAGCTAATGCATATGGAGCATGTAAAAATATAAAGTATTATTTCATATTAAAATGAAAATTGGGATAGTCTCTCCTAGTTTTCATTCAGTACTTCCTCTTTCAAAGCACTGTACTTCACAGACCTTAGTTCAGGGAAGAACTTCAGTCTGGACATAAATCTAATTAAAGACAACAGATTTAAACCCCTTCAAGCAACAAGCATGTACTTAAGCCTTTTGTTTAATTGTGGTGGAGTAAAGACTATGTTTAAAATTAAGCACATGCACAGCTATTTTGATGAACTGGAGATTTATCTTGAAGCATCAAACCTACTATGGAAAATTCATAAAGTAAGGATTGTCTCCTAATTATTATGCTCATTTTAGCAAGTGCTGTAATCATAGGAACAAATTTACATAGTATTTACCAAGAGGCAAGAATATCTCCATGCTTCTAATGGCATAGAGCTGCAAACTGAACACACGCTGACATCTGAAGAAAAATAGTTATAATCCTACTTGTGAAATGAATAAGGAAAGATGTTAGCTTAATGCTTTTCGTAGGACTAATATAGCTTACTGTTCCAAACAGCTATAAATACTTTGTGTGCGCATTGTTGATTTATGGTAAAATGTTATATGATATCTAATTGTAAACATTTTCAAAGGGATTTTGGTAGCTACAACAATGTGATATAACATAAAAGAACTGCTAGCTTTCTGTTGCCCCAGAGATGGGATATACTCTCCGATGTTTCTTTGTCTCTAACTGCCTGCCCTATAGCCTACAGTAATCTGTCTGGCTTAGCAAGTGTTTGTGCTGTGGTGCATCCTCCTTCCTCAGTGGCATTCCCAGGTCTGAGTCATGACTGAAGATGTGTTTAGAAAGGAGTATGTTGGGATTGCACAAGGCAAGAATGGCTTCCTTTAGAGACCTGCATATATGAACGTTTTTATTTCAATTAAGAGATGAAATGTCTTGGCATGTGTACAAAGAATTTGTGTTCCAGTTGAGCAGCAATGCCTGCTGGTGAGATCAGGGCTGATCAGAGGCAAGTGCCTTGATGACAGCTTATTTGGACTTTGGCAGATATTTATTCTCCCCTTATGGTCAAATGATGTTATAGGCCCCTGTTGCCCAGCCAAGCTGCCACAGTCAGAGCCATGGGTACAACCTGTAGGACCGTTGTCCCTGAGAGCTTTCTGTACATCTGGGCTGAGATGGGGAGTACGAGGGAAGCAGTCTCTCTGAACCTATTTTACCAGAGCGTGCGAGGAAATGAAGAACAGTTTGAACTGGTTATGTTTTGTTGTTTACATTTTCTCATCTCCTTGATCCAACTAGCTTCTGTACGTCATTCCACTTTAAAAAACAGAGAAATGGATGCCCACCTGGGCATCATATTTGGGGCTATGCCATTGACACGTAGTCCTACCTGGAATTAGGGGCAAGCAAGTAGATGCTGTCAGCAGACCCGGGCACCCACTGCAATGATAAGACAACAGCATGTTTCCTGGTTTAACCCTTGCTCCTGGCAGGAAGCAATTTGCTATGGTTGTGGCCTTCCAGACCAGCCGTGGTCTGCTCTCAGCCTCTGCCAGGTTAGGCTGCTATTTGGGATGGGGGTGCCGCAGTATCCAGCTGACTGGAAGGGGCAAAGGGCTCCTGTGCCAGCATCCCTGCCTTGCTAGGATAGGAGAAGCTGGTAGGGAAGCTAACACAAAATTTCATGCTGCTGCTCAGGTGTGATGAGCAAACCTCTGCCTGACTGTAATTATTATGTTTAGTTGTTATGCAAGCCAACAGCACTTAAAATGAAACAAAAAAAAGAAAGACTGTGTGCCTGCAGAGTAAATCTTTCTCCAAAGCTGGCAAGACTAAACTTCATTTTTTGAAGATGTAGTTCTGTAAGCAAGCCATTTGTTTTATAACACAGTTGTGTCTCTAGTGTCTAATGAGCTGCAACCTACGCTTGAAGTTTCCCATGCATTCTGAGCCTTAGTAGTCCCTCCTTCCTCAGTGCATTCCCTGGTATCCAGTAGGAGTTACATTCAGGCTTGGCCACTCCCTCAGTGATCTGGCAGGGTATCTCTCCCCTTGACAACTCCTATTTCAGCAAGACTGGCAGTCATTTCATATTTTTGGTACTTTGCCAGATTTTGATTGAAAGAAGCCAGCAGGAAAGCAGGAGTTAGTGGACACACAACTGTGTGCTTGTAAAGTGCATAAGCCTTGTTTCATCAGTAAACAAGACCAAAAATCTAGTGAGATGTGTCTGTTTACACTACATATGTTAGAGGAGAGGAGAAGTTTTCTATTGTGAACTTGGTTGACTGTACAGTAGAGGTGACTGGGGGGAAATGCCGTTTCAGCTATTTATCCTCTTGCTTTCAAAACTGGAGTAACAAATACATTACTTCTAGCAGATACTAAAGAATGGTGTTTTCATTACAACAGACAGTCTTAAGTTAGACTTGTGAACTGGTTGATTTTTAGTGGCTACTGTGCTGATTTCCTTATCAATACTATTGGGATGCTGTTAAACTGGACACATTGCCTTCGTACACTTACTAATTAACAACAGGAGTTTCGCATAGCACAACTTCTGTTGTTGAGTTTTATGCTTTTGGAGATATCATTTAACAGGATAACTATAAAATTCTTGACTTATACAACATATAGGCAGAGGCGTCCTTTTGAAACTACATAATGTATGCAGGTAATGTATAGTCATATCATTACTATTATTATTGTTACTACATCCCCTACTACTATTAGGAATTTTCTGATCAGTCTATGTTTTCCTTTACTGACTAAATCATTCATTCTGTGGTTTTATTAAGACTTTTTGCACAGTTAGGATATATTTCTTTGTCACTGATGGAAATAATGGCCTTGGCTCTGCTTTTTGTTACAGTAGTGCAAATCTTGAGTAATTGAATTGCCAATGTAACAGTGCCAGGGAAACAGCAAATTTAGTCCAATGCATGTTTGCTATTGTCCTTAAGAATTAGTTTACTCTCTTCTAAGTACTTCCATTCATAAATGATGTGTCATTTTAGTGACCATAATTGCCTTCTGAAACAACGTTTTCTGTTGTTTTTCTAGGGATTTCCCAAAGCTGGAAGAGTGTTTCGGTTTTGTTTAACAAAATAAAACACAGTTTTAAACCTGGGTCAGATGCCAGAAAATGTTCTCCTCTCCTCCCCCTCCCTCCTCTTCTGCCTTTTGCTTTGAGCCCTATATCAACTCTTTTCATTTAACTGTAGAGCTAAACTACTTCTTTAAAGGTCTGAATTTGATGAAGCTCCTGGCCAGAGCCCTGCTTGTTGTGCACCCTGTGTTTTGAAGCACTTGCAAAACCAAAGCCTGTGCTTCACACTCCTAGATTTTGGGCTGTAAAATAATTTTTTTTTTTAAAAAAAAAAAAGGACAACCCACCAGAAGGAGAACAGGCACTTAGGGGTGAGTTACACGTACATATTATTGTGGCTTAGTAAGTTGCCTTGTGTAGCTGAGCCAGAACAGCAGATTTGCTCTGTGTTCTTAACTATAACAAGTAGAAGTGCTTTCACTTAAACCTCTCTGAGTCTTAAGTCAGTACATTTACATTAGCTTCACAGCAGGGGAGACAAAACCTTAACTGACCAGCTATCATGATTCAGTGCCATGTGGCATCTCTGTGTGGTGTTGATACAATGATAACATGTATGTATTTCCCATACGTCCATGTGCATGAGATCCCTTCGATGCCTGAAGTTAAATGTGTGTATTAAAGTATTGAGGATCAGGGTGTCAGCTGTGGTCTGGTTTCCCTGATGTTCTCACACTTTTAATCTTAAAAAATAAAAATTTCTCTCACCATATCTGCTTATTTTGCTTCCTATTCTTTTAACAACTTCATTTTCTCAAAGGTAGAGGAAATAAGTTGTTGCTGAACTCCATTGTGATAACTGGCTAGGAGACTTTCAAAGGTACATTTAAAACTAGAATTAGAAAAGTCAGCATTTTCCTTTTGTGTGGTGTTTTTCTTTGCATGAGAGACATAGGTCTGTTCCACATCTGCCAAGTTCAAATTTTTTTTAGAAGTTTAAATTCAGAGAGCAAGAACATTAATATGCCAAAAGACAAAGTGTTTGAGAAAGTTGGAATAATACATAAATCATATCTTAACTAAAGTTATGCCTTGCTTGCTCAATATAGCAATTATATTGTTTTGATTTTGTATGGATAACTGGAAACTCTAACTTGGCGACTTCTTTATTCAGTCTAATAACAAGCTGACTGCTGAGGTTTCTGAAAGTCCTCTCTTGCTCTTCCATTTGTATAATTTAGGGGCAGAGGATGTGAAGAGAGAGAGAGAATTGGCTCAAAGGGTTCTTCCAGCGGTAGGTACTACAGTCCATCAGCAATGCTCCTCCTGCTGAGCTGGCAGCTGCTTCCATAAGTTCAGAGAGGTCACCATGGTTTCTTTCCTGTTGCTCCTCCAGGCATTGAATTGTTGGGGGAGTTGGAAAGAAAGGCATCTTCCTTTCTTGCCCTGCAACGTAAAAACAAAATCCTTCCTCGCTATCTAGGTCTGTTCTGGTAAGGCATATAAAAGCTCAGATATGATGAAAATTATTTAGGTTTCTGTGGTACCTTTACGCAGAAATATGTGAAAGCCTATTACAGATTGATTGACATATCAGGATATGCATATGAAATACGATGATGGAAAGGTAGTGTGCATGCTGTATTTGAAAATACAAGGATTTTCTTCACCACTGACTTGCTGCTTTCTCAGGACACAAAAGATATTATTTGGTAAATACTTCAAAATACCATTGCTGATAATTTAGGGCAATACAGATTACTGTATCCAGTTAAAATTTGTAGAGGAGAAAGTGGGTTTTTAAGGAAACAGAACACAAGCTGAGCTGTCTTTAGATGAAAATAAAAGCAAGAAAATTCAGTGTTTATAGTAAGAACTCCAAGAGTCTATCACTCACCATGCACATTGTTCCTCACAGTGCAGTACACTGATGGGTCTGGTCCAGGAAAATCAGCCTGGATTACATTGTGAAATAGAACAGTTCAGTTGCATTAAACTCCAACGTGGGCTTGTATTCAGGACCAAAGTGTCCTGAATTTAGGTAGATAAAAGGGAAAACTCTCATTCTAAAAAAAGATGTGTTTAATGCAGTTGTAAGTAGATTTGTTGAGATCACACCTTTAGTTTGTTTGAATTAATTTTCCTATTTGCACCTTTCCTGGAAGCCCTACAATAAAGACAGAAACCTACAGCTATAAATTTAAGTCTCCTTCCCTATGGTTCTCATTCAAATATTTGAAGTGGTTTGGTTTTTGGTTTTTTTTTTTGGATGCCAATATGAATTGTTATCTCTTGTTTTGGCATTAAAAACAGGCAAGAATCTTATTTAGCAATCTTTCCCTGCCAGCTTATCATATATTTCATATGCTTTTTTTTCCCTAATTATTCACTTACCAGACTATAGCAGCTCTGAACTGTTTATATATAAAGTCTGGTGTTTGAAAGAAAGTAACATATTTAAAAATTCCCTCTGTTTTTTTCTTTTTAAGTACATAAACATTTTAAAGTACATAAACTCACATGCAGTGCCAAATGTGCCCTTCCAGTATATAATAATAGGGATCTAATTGCACCAGTTTCCCAAGGGACATAAAAGTAGAAAAGCAGAGCCTGTGTGGAAAACACCCTCTTTTTTTTGCCTTTGGCCGTGACAGGCTCCTACACTCGGAATGAAATTCCATCCTCACAGAAGTCTGTAGCAAAGATTTGACTGACTTCAGGGGGGCAGGATTTAGGCCCACATGCCTGATTTCAGGGTATGATTTTGGTGATGAAACAAGTTTTAAGGCAGAGGAAGGAGTATTCACTGTGGAAGGAAGAGTTGATTTTCATGCATTTTCTCCAGTTTCTCTCCCATGCTGGAATAACTTTCTACTTTGGCGTACCTCTTCGTCTTTCTGAGGAAGACTAGAAAAATCACTTACTGAGCAGACACTCAGTTCTTCTGGAAAAGCTCAGCAGAAATATTTGCCTTGATTTTTAACAGTGTGTGCACAAACTCAGTGGCACCCGTGGCATAGCAACAGTCTTTCTGTGAAAAGGAGACAATTATGACAGGAGTGAGAAGTGTAGTTTAGCCTGTTGGTGACTCAAGACCTGTAGACTCGAAGTCATGTTCCCCAGCAGATTGTTGCCCTCAGTGTGTAGCTAAGGGGCCATGCTAATATTTCCTTCCTGAAGGGAGAGAGCATACTGGGTTGTCCTTAATGTGAACTGCGTGAACTTTTGTACCTTTTCCTTTTCTTCTTGTCTTCTCTGAAGGAGGAGTATTTGTCCCAATACATCCAAAACATGCTGTTATGCAAGCCTGGCTTACAAACAGCATTTAATAAAGTAAGATTTCACCTTTTCATCTCAGGTTTGTAAAAATAATGTGGTTTTCATTCACATTGCGCTGTTAGGTGGTCTCAGTTTATTACTACCAATATAATAATAATAATACTTTGAAGTGTGAATTCCTGAGTCTCACCAACCCAGTTTTTCTAATAGATCAAGTTCAGGCAATAAGTTTTTTTCAGTACATTTTTATTTCATCTCCTGTTTCCCTGGAGTCAGCTATTATAAGCTCAGCCTGAGTGAAAAATTTCTAATTCACTCCCCATCCTGTTTGTATACAGAGAATCAAATAATTGTTTTGAAGACATTAGGTACAGTGTTTGCTACTGCTGGAAGATGAGGTGGGATATTGCTGGACATGTTGAGCTACCTTTGTGACTTACCCAGCCCTTGAGTTGCATGGGAAACATCGTATTGCAAAAGTGTGTGCAGATGTCAGTGTTCCCTCTCTCTAAACTGTCTTTTTCTTTTTACCTCCTGAAGTAGATTTTCTTTTTCTTCATCCACTGAGGGAAACTAAACAAAATTTTTTCTACACAAGTCTTAAAAATAAATAAATAGATAAATAAATAAATAAATGAAAGGAAGTTTGGGTATTGGTCGTATTTGCTTTCCTGAAGAATGCTAAGCCTGCACACGTATGTGTATGAATTATAATACTGTTGTATATTAAAGAGTTCATGTTCCCTGGTTAAAAAGCCCATATAAAGAGTAAAGTGCACCAGTTTATCTTTTATCATTTACTCAACACCCTACGTAGTCACACACAAACAGGCAAAACAGCAACTAATCAAACCTTTTAGAACTGCCAACTCCACTTTTTGTCTTTATTATGAAACTAAGATTTGGTCAACTGAGGTCAAGTTGTGCACTTAACACAGCTTCCATTATAGCCAGTGAACTCTGTAACAGAGAGTAAAGTCAAAATATAAACAGAGAACATTTCTGCAGCAGCTCTGGGCTGGGATTAACTTGGATCACCTAGTCTTCTGCTTTTAATGAAATTCTCTCCCTTGTATTTTCTTGTTTGGAAGAGAGTCCAAAGTTATCTCATGCTAATTTAGTTAGGCAGTGCCCTCCAGGGATGTCACAGGCCTCCGTGACCTCTCCAGAGAGACTCGGCAGAGGGATGAGGAGAATTAAACATTCCTGAGAAATTGCAAAGCAGCAGCCCCCAGAGATTTTGCATAGAAACGAGCTCCAGACTAGCTGCCAGAGACCCAAGTCACCTTTTCAGCACTTCCTTGACATGTCTCCACCAGTCCCATCTGGCTTGATTCAGGGGGTCAGCGTGGGGACTGAGGAGAGGTGGCAGCTAGAGAGAGCGGGATTCGAGGGAGGTCTGACTGCAACAGTCTCGGCCTTTAGATGTTTCTCTGGGATGTGCAGCTAGATGGTTTAATTCCCTTTCCTTCCCGCATGGTCTCATGCTTCGGTCTTTTTGTTTGTGCTAGAAAGGGGAAAGAATACTAAGTGAGGAGGTTAATAATAAGTTTAGTTATTGTTTCACCATTTGATGCAACAATTTGTTTTACGCCTGGGTTTACAGCCACCTCTTTGGGGCTGATGCAGAAAATACTGCAGCGTCAGACAGCTACTTACGTGAACATACTACAGGCCCAATTCCCCCTCTTTCAGCCTGACAGTCAGGCTGTAGAAATTAATGAAATTAATCTCATGTGAAGTCAGAATCAGGCACAGTTTGCAGGATGAAACTCATTTCTATGGGAAAAGATTCAAAGAGTTTATTTACAGGTTTCCCTCAATTACTGTGTAAAAGGGGAAAAAATTAAATTTGCTGAAGATTAGACAAGAGAAAAAGATACCAAGAAACACCTGTAGCTTACTTAATAGTATCTTGGTCACCTGCGTAGTTATCTCACTTACCTCTTTCATCACAAAGGGAATGTGCAGTATCTCAAGAAATGTCTATTTCATTGAGTTTTGGAATGTGTAATCTAACAATCATTTATGTGCACTCTCGTCCTTGGGTTTTCTTGCTGCATTGATTCATTTTTAATTAGTCCAGAGCTAGTCATTGTTAAGGAAGAATGTTTGAATTCCCACATTTTATAGGGAAAAATAACTTCTTTTCACTATAGAAGTGCAGACAAAGGCATCTAATTCTGTAACAAATAATGCACTTCATCATTAAATGACTGTGCTACCCTTAACTTTCTCAGCACTCTACTTGCATAGGTATTAATACCCCAGCTTCACAGACAGCAAAATTTAGGAGGTAAGATTAAATGCTGTGCTCAAGGCCACATAAAGGGTCGTTGTCACCGTTGAGATTGGGACACTGGAGATGGTGTCTTCTCATCATTTGCTTTGACCAAACTGAAACCAATAAACAGGCTGGACCCAAAGCTGGACCCATGCAATTAGAATATGGTTTATGGTTTATCTATTAAAAAAAACTATACAGAGAATTGTGTTCATGTGAAATATGCTTCAGAAGTTTAGTTACAAATCTCTGAGAAAAAAAAATAATGAAAGGAGACTTGCACATGGAAACAAGCATATAAGGGATGATAATGTTGTGGTGATAAATCCATTGTGTTCTGCAATGACTCATGCCTGTGCCACTGTTACTTGCCTGAGAACAGACCTCTGGCCCTCGCCAAGTAATGCCTGTGGGAACATTGTTCCCGGTGTCTGGCCTGTGGGGGTTATTCCAGCCTTAATGGCAGAATACCCGGTGTGTGTAGAGTCTCGTTCGTGTCCAGTGGGGAGGGAAGGCCCTTACTTTTGTCTGGATGTGATATGAGCGATGACTTCTGACGTGCATGTAGCAGAGATTTATTGCACGCAAAAGTTGAAGTGTGATAATGCTACCGGGGTATTCTGTAATAATATGGTAAAACACTTGTCAGCACTTCATCTCAGGCAGTGAAAGTCAACTGTATATGCTACGCAGAGACAGATAAAAAACATAAGTATACTTAAAACTTCATATGGTTTGCATTTTTCGTAACAGCTCTCCTGACTCTAATATAAGACAGGTTTTAATTTTGTTTTGGGTAAGTGGATGTGCTTACAGTCTCACACCCACAATTCCATGGCTTTAAATAGAATCGCTCCCAGGGTGCATAAAAGAACACATGCTGTTATGTGAAGGATTTATCCAGGATGCCAGGACTGTATTTATTGCTGGGAACAAACTGAATAAAATTTTCTATTCCATTTTGACACTAGTCCATGGAGAGCAGCCGTATCTATAGTTTTAATGCAGACCCTTCCCTTTTCCTGACTTAGGATTCAGTGTGACTAACCACCGTTGCAGAAGTAGTAATTGCTAATGACGGTGGAATTGGAATGACCAGAGCAAGCCAAGGGAAGGTCACTGTGAAGTGACCTCTCAATGTATTTTTGAGCATGCTCAAAAGAAATCTTCCTGTTGCCTTTTCACATCTGCGCTGCACAGCCAGACTTCTGAAATATGTCCTTTGGTTTCTGGGGTTATTTTACCGTTGACTTTTTCTAGCTGAAATTCCCATGCACCCGTTTGAGATGTCATAGACCATGAACTGGTATCCAATCCTGGGCACAGAGGAACTTGGCTAGAGCAACAGTAACACTAATGCTGTGGCAGCAAATCTGAGAGGTTGATTGTCCTAGGGCTTGGGTTAAAACCGCCAGACTCTTTGCGTAAGCTGCTGTATCACATGGTGGTGGTTTTGGGTGCTGTTGGCCTAGAATTGAACTTGTGACATGAGGTAAAAATAAAAAAGAAAATAAATCCTTCTGTATTGCATTACCGTATCCCCAAGGCATCAAGGTTGTGCTCTTGTCTCTATCTGTACTCAACCGAGAAAATTTAGCATCAAATTCCAAAATGTTGTCACCTGAAATGTTCTAGTAAAAGAAAAGAAAAATTCTATGGAATGAGGAATGAGATTATTTTAGCATCTTGATACTTTTCCAGGGAACTTCTTTCTTTTTCTAGTTAGTAAAACAGTGCTTGGTGAGCATTTTACCACTGTCTCATAAGTAATGATGACTTAATGATGCAATCTTTTTTACTTCCAAATCCATTGGGCTGAAAACTGGTATAAAATAAGGAGATGAAGATTTAATGATGTGTCAAAGGTAGCTCACTCTTTATTTACACGGATTATTCAGACAAGGATAACTAATTTTATAAGAACCCAATGAATTTTAAATGTTTTTTTCTCAGGATGATTAAATTATCATTTCAAGTCAATTGTTTTTGTTTATTATTCAGGAGTGTTACATCGTTTGGAAACTGATAGCAGTATAAGGAGGAAATGCCTTAGTATTAAAAAACACAAAGCAAGAATGCTGGAAATTCAGGGGGGAAATATAAATTATAAAATAGGATTCTGGTTAATTTTATGTTATTAAGTCACCCTATCTCCTTGTATTTCTTTTTAAAAATCACTGTTCATAAAACTTATCTCAATGCTCTTGCTTTGTTACTTTTACTGTCTTAAAGGTTTGCTCTTCTTCCTTCCCAATTCTACCCTCAAACATGTATAAATATTATGAAGTACTGATTTATTACCCCTGAGCCTATCTGCCTGTGCTCTGGCAGTTCTCTGATGCTCTTAACACTTTTTTACAGTACTACTACTGCTTTAACCTGTCAGGGCCCTTTTCTGGATAGGCACTGGGCAGATCCCTGCAGACCTACAAACCTTGAGTGGAGAAGCTAGCAAGCTGAAGAGGCAATATGTTCACAAATTGTTCAGCCTGGAGAATAGAAGGCTCTGGGAGACCTTATAGCACCTTTCAGTACCTGAAGGGGCTACAAGGAAGCTGGGGGGGACTTTTTACAAGGGCCTGTAGTGACAGGACAAGGGGTAACGGCTTTAAACTGAAAGCGGGTAGATTTATATTAGATATCAGAGAAAAATTTGTCACGAAGCGGGTGGTGAGGCACTGGAACAGGTTGCCCAGAGAAGCTGTGGATGTCCCATCCCTGGAAGTGTTCAAGGCCAGGCTGGATGAGGCTTTGAGCAGCCTGACCTAGTGGAAGGTGTCCCTGCCCATGGCAGGGGGTTTGGAACTAGATGGTCCTTAAGGTCCCTTCCAACCCAAGCCATTCTGTGATTCCATGAAATGGGAGGAAAGGAAGGTTTAGAGAGAGAAAGTAGTTGCCTGAGTCATGGTAGAGCTGACCCATAGATCACGCTGCTTCTTTGAGCCCCATCAAAAGGAGCACGTCTGCTTGGGCTTGGCCGTAAGTGTCTGAGCAATGCAGGAAAGAAATAGATGGCAAACAGGTGTCAGAAGCATGAATCAGGATCTTTTCATAGTCAAGTATTGCACTGTAAACATTTTGTGATCAATATCTACATTGTGATCACTATTTCGGGGCTGATCATTTTGCTCCAGTAAACATGCCAGTACTTGGCTGGAAAGCCTAGTCTGTTTTCTTGTGGTTAGATCGTGGCCCCAACCAGTCCTCCCTGGCATGGGTCCCTAAGACTTCTCTGCCCTCACCGCAACCTGGGAACAGCCCTTTCCTTTAGCAGTGAGTAATCCTGTCAAATGGGAGTCTGCTTCTTTGTGAACAGGTATTTTGTCATTCATTCACATAAAAATAGCAGGGAAAATTAATTCTGGAAATGAAAAAAAGGAGGGGGAAGTGGGTCAAACATCTTTCAGAACTGTCTGCTAGGTGGAGCCTGGGAAACACGTATTTGTTCTATAGTCTTGCCTAGGTAATACAAATCTGAGTGGTTAAAACTCACATGTACTTTCTATAATTCAAACTTCTCTCATTTTTCTCTCTTTAGCTTTGAATTTCTTTCCCTTGTTTCTTAAACAGAATTTAAGGCACTCCTTTGTTAGCAATTGTGACAATATCCTCCAAAATTAAAACGACAGAAACAGAGCATATATATGCATCCTTTCTGTATCTTTTCATTTAAATTACTTTGTGTCACACATGTCACTTCCAATTTAACCATTTGAAGAATAAACAAACCATTGTGGACCTAAAAACGTGTTCAAATTTTTTTGGCAGGAAAAAAGGACGGTATTAATTTTCATTGTTGGTGAGTTTTCCCAACAAGCAGCTTAACTGTTTCTTTTTTTGCCTCCAGCTAGCAACTAAAGATCAGTTATAAAGCTGTATACAAGTGCTTCCATGTATTGAAAGAACAATATTTTGACACTCAGTGACACAAGTGGGGGAAAAAAAAAGGCAGTAATCTAGTTTTTGATAACACAATGAGAAGTCTGTGTTCAACTGAGATGCATGTGAGAAACATCGTGTTGCGTTAACAGGGAAGGTTGACCTTTAAGGTTTATCTGGATTATAATTCTTGTGGTTTTTATTAATAAAACTACCTCCTAAAGTTTCACGAGTCCTCCCTGAGATCTATAAAACAATTCCCCTATCTGCTTACAAGAGAGAAGTTAGGCAGTATTTCCTAGTATTTCCTACAGATGTGAGGGCTTTTGTTTCAGAAGACATTGATATTGTTTTCATTCAAGATGCTCCACAAAGATTATCAGGTATTTTATTACCTTAGTAACTTTATAATTGTTGGATTATTATCTTTAAATATATGAACTATACCCTTTTAACTTGCATGAAAAAAAAAAAATTGTAGATCTGAACACAGTTCAGTTCTGAACAAGTTCACATCTACAGCCAAACCATAGGATTTGACTAAATCAGCAAGCATACTTCAAATTGTGTCTGTGGCAGTTTATCGACTGTAACTTTGAAAATCTGTGAGAAATTTTTGTAGAATGAATTGTGATATATTATGTCTGTAACTATATCTTAGGAGACTTCTAATATGTATATCGGTAAAAGTGATTTTTATTGTTTTCTTGCTTTCTTGGGATTACAAGGTAAATTTTCCATTGTTTTTTATCAAATAATGTTGTTTTTCCTCTCAGAGGAAAATGTATTCATCTCAAATCTGTTCTCATTTTTTACCTTTTCTGTCAGTGATGTAACTGTCTATGGTTTGCAAACGTTGCTTTTCTGAATGGAAGCAGCTGCCATGTCATAAGTACTCAATGTCTCCTCTGCATGAGTAGAAAGGATAACGCTAAAGGAAAAGCTTTGTAGAAAGGCATTGGAGTCCTTATGTTCAATATTACACTGTTAAGGAAGAAGCATATCAAAATGGATTTAAACTAATGAGATCCGATAGATACTTAAAATGGTGTTCAGAAGCGCTTTTCCATGAATGGACATTCCTTGAGCAACAGATCTTGCATCAGCACTGTGATTCTTGGTGAGCTGAGAAAACAGGATGATGATTCTTCAGAGGAAAGGAAGAGGCATGTGTCCCGCACTCCTTGGACTGTGCCTCTTTTGCCATAGGTTTTGAGAGAGTGAAAAGCATCAGTCTTGTTGCAATGATAGACAATGACCTCAGTTTGTTTTTCAAATACAAACTGTAACAGCATGGGAAGGTTCTTGTTTATTGGGTGTACACCCTTACATTTTAAGCAACTGAGCAAACACGGTTGTATTCTAGGAAAAAAAGCCTAGGAGTACATTGATTATGCATACTCCTATATTCCTGC